>NC_049981.1:22620769-22706599 GCF_000003815.2 Branchiostoma floridae | reverse complement strand
GCGATTATGGAGTTGACAACATACAATAGAAATACAGAGGAGACATGGGTATTTTATTTTGCTGCACAATAAAAGAAACACCAAACCTATACAGAAAGAATTTACATTTGACCCTCACAAGTAAATGACTATGATATGTGCTCAGCCGTTTTTCCATGTACATGTTATGTACCTCTGATTGACACAGGTGTGTTTTGCCAGATCATTCCAAGTTAGTTACGCTGGACGCTAAAGGAGAGTGAAAGGTGTCACTGGAAATGTGCGGTAGTAACCTGCGAGGCTGATACAATTGAGGATATTGCTTTGTTTTCAGATATTGTTCACCTGGATGTCAAACAGTCATAAACGTATACAGAAAGACGTTCTTGACTTACAATTTAAAGTTTACTCTTTTAAAATCTCTCTTCCCTAACTGTACAACCAGACATTCAAACCACTCAAGGATTGGGGTGAATATCTGTCAACAGCTATCGGAGAATTCAGAAACATATGGATTTAATCTTTCAGTATAAAAGCAAGTTTGTATCAATATGAATAACCAGAATGTTATCAGGGCGCCAGCTATACTGACGGACGACCGAAACTGTTTCTTCGCTCCACTAGCATTGATTTATGATACTGCATTGTCTATGGAATAGACGAGGGTTACCGTGAAGGTCATGGTGTTGCACAGGGTTATGGAAGAAAAGCTTAGCAGCGCATAACCAAGTTAGGGCCGTAGTGATGGCGTAGTCATCTTTCACGATCTACTTAAGGCAGGATGTCTAAAACAGCCACCTCTTTCAGAATCCGGTCGGTTCCATAGATCATCTCACAATTCTGACCAGTTCATTGGATTGTTCACAGCTGAACAAGCTTATTGTATTCCGACTAAATACCCGATACACTCAGCCAGTTCAGACATGGTTTGACCGTTTGGAGATAGATATATATCTCAACACAGAGCAATAGAATGGTCGAATGGCTCTCACGAAGATCCGTCATCATCGTTCTGCCAGTTACCGGCTGCTACGAGTGCCGCACTCAACAGGGACCGTTGATATTGTTGGAAGCGTTCCATTCTTTCAATATGAGGTGTTGACAGGAATGTTGGGCACAGTATCAAACTCCGATATCATCTTGTGTCAGCAAAAAGACGGATGAAGCAACGCGGCAACACTTACTGAAATCGAACAATAGCCCGAAGACAAATGATACTGACCTCTCTGATATGTCGAGCATTTGGTAAGATTGATTTTCAGTCGTCCGTATTGATACCATGGCCGATATTTTGGTGTTTGAATCTAATCTACATCTTTCAGGACTGAAATTAGCTGAATCATCAATAATACAAAGTGTGGATCTTTTGATGGTTTTTGTAATATCAAACGAGAACACGCTATGAAAAAAGATACATGGAAACATTATATATTAACGACGACACCGCATGCACAAGTTATGCTTTTTATCACCATCTGTGAGGAGAATACAAGTGAAGAACAAAATATTAAAATTGCAATTTGATATATGCCAAACAACTTGGGCGATGTTATTTCTGACATAAACAATCACGATCACACCCTTCCAGTAGATTCTGCTTGGTAACCATTTCAACTAGATCTACTTTGATAAGAATAATCGATGTGATCATCCCCAATGATACACTGGATTACCAGGATGTTGTACAGTCAGTCAACCGTGGTCCTCACAAGGTGAAATATAAGAGCGAGATTCATCTTAACGGCCCCATGGAGTGCAGTAATAAGATCCAATATTGTTTTCGTTCATCCAAGAACTTTAAGTAAATTGGTTTATATGAAGGGAAGCTGGCATCCTTGTGAAAAGCAACGTGATTTAACGACTGCATGCTGATTCTTCCCGACGTCCTGCCGCAGAATTGTAATGATATTAATTGTGCTCACTGAATGTTGGATTCGGTTATAGATGGC
Source organism: Branchiostoma floridae (assembly GCF_000003815.2). Classification (NCBI taxonomy): domain Eukaryota; kingdom Metazoa; phylum Chordata; class Leptocardii; order Amphioxiformes; family Branchiostomatidae; genus Branchiostoma; species Branchiostoma floridae. Next base: position 22,704,671 of record NC_049981.1, on the reverse strand, counting down.
GCGACGCCTGGCTAAGTCTGCAGAGTTTGAACAGGCGTGACTGTGTCAATCGGCCGTCTGGATTGTTTTTGCCACATTTGGCCTTATCCCAACCTTCTGTAGAAAATTATTGGGGCCCACGGCATTGGTCGTCTTCTCCAAAAGATATTTTCACAAAGATTTTATGGGCCTCATATCTTTATGGCCTTGGTTAGCTACAGTGCATTGACTATTTTTATGATATAGAGCAAATCATAGGTCAGGTAATTGAACATCAATGTTTCTTTGAGAGGTGATATGTCCACTTTCCAAAGATATGATACACTAGCTTCACTCAGGCATGAATTATCCAATGTTTGAACGATCTACTTTATCTTGCAAGACGGTTGGGGAACAAGCTCCTTAACGTTAAAGGATTGTGCAAGATTAACACTTCCACAGATCAGGTATTATCAGCGATCGTAGAAAATCCCCCTGCCTTGCGGTAACACGGGGCATCAAATCTCCTTCCGTCATAAGTTAATCTTACGGCGATGATAATTGATCCACTTACACCAACGCCAGCCCAGGGTCCCATCTGTCATGTAGGTTCCATATCGACCTATCAGCTAATGTAGATTCTTCTGGAGGAGGACACAAAATGTCAATAGATGTGAAATGGGTAAACATTTTTGTGTGTTCATAAACTTTCATTTTATTGTTGAGTTGACGAATGTGAAGTTCTTTTGCATACTCTGTGAAGTTTGAAATATATCTGTATAATGATCATGCTTAGCGTTGATACATTTATCTATATCTCCGTACATTTGTGAGTTCTGGTGCAGGGCTACGATTGCTGGTAACTACTACCTATCATCACAAAAGAGTTGCTTCCTTGACTTTCAAGACATAGATCCTCTTCAGGAAGGTTCTATAAGCGGATATATCCTTCAAACATTTTATAGGGATCACTGGTCATGTCACAGTAGGCCAGGCATAAAATGTCGATGCCCGCATGTGGACACGCTGGCTGAGACCAATTGGACACTTTCCAAAACACTTGGCAATGTTCAATGAACAGCATTTGACAGTGGATTGCTTTGGTGTTTGGGTGACAGTAGAATCGAAAATATCTGTATTCAGAATGTACTGGATAGGTTGAACCTTTGTGAGATGTAAACCTTTGAATATCAATATCTGTAATGGACGAAATGCAGAAAAAATTAAAGAACGTTGTATTTTTAGTGCTTTGCATCTTTCTATTTCATGGACAATTTCAAAAGATATGCAGCTCTGATGCAGAGAATTCTAACATGATAACAACACTTATACTTCGACATCGCACAAGATACCAAAATTGCAAAGTATTGCACGATGCACAGAAGCAGATGGATCTTCATTTCCAGGCTGCATCTCAGTAGTAATGTACTTCCCATAAATACACGACTAGTATTGGAATGTGGTGACACTTCTCCCGTCGGCGGTGTGACGCCTCCGGTGTTTTATTGACGGGATTAGACTCTACCCTAGGGAGAAATCAGGGGGATTTTGTGGGATTAGCTTTACTGCCTGAGTGTGTTCGCCTGTAGGGTAGCCAGGCTAGAGAAATCGATCTAGAAAAGAGTATATTTTCTTTGTATGTGGGGGCGTTTAGAACACTGTTAGGCGCAGACTCAAGATAATGCTATATCATCTTTTTATGCATCATTTTCAGCTAACATACCACTGTTAAATATATCTCCAGTAGCTCCAGAAACATTTGCAATCATGTTCAATTGAATCATTGACAAATTCATATTTTCTGAACGGAGAGATACTGAGAGCGACATAGCTGTATATGAGATAGATTATGAGACATAGGAGGATCCGGGAGAGGGTGGGTATATGAGAAAATGGCCAATATTGGGCATAGAAACTATTATAAATTATCTGAGAGTATTTTATAACAGACGCTCGCGTTCGACCACATCAGATCACGTCACAGATTTTTTACATGTATGTTGTACTAGCGGGCAAAAGAACTGAAATGCCCTGGAGAGTTATCTGCAATAATTCAATGAACCAATTTTCGCCTTAAGAATTAATTTCTTTCTGCGTGTACTCGTGACACTTGGTTCCCACTAACGGGTAATGATAGAATAATCCTCTGAATAACCACAATAAAACAAATCACAAATTACACTCCACACAGTCAAACAGTTATTGTTCGATGTTGCGTATCTAACTGCACACCTTATCACAATTGATTTGGTTTTCTTTCATGTGCACAGGTATTGAAATATGCTAATCCTGACTTGTGATCAATGTCATTTCGTAAGACTGTATTAATATATCAGCACACTAATCAACGTTTTCGCAAATGTATGAAGGAAATGACATCTTGATTGCTCACTGCAACGATGTTTTTGGATAAGGACAAATTAACACATGTAACTATAATGATGGTTTTGATGATAAATGGCTAATAGTACAGGTACGATGTGGGCAGGCATGTACCATTGACTGCAGTAGAAGGAAAACTGTTGGCAATCTGGACACTGATTAAATGTTAGACTGGGGGCGTGATACCACAGTACCTACGCGCTAAAATAAATAGTTAGGTACTTGGAATATATTAAAGATATTAGTAAAATAGAGATGTTTTAGAGTGTTGGAGATAGTATAGTGACTACGATGTGTTCAGTCCTGGTTATTCTACAGAGAACGCTGTAAGAGCTTGGCACCATGCTGGACGACCATTTGTTGTAGGCCCTTTACTGTCTACACATGCAGCATTTTATTTGAGTGAGTTTATCTCATTGGCGATACGTTAAGATGCTTTTCAATATGAAAGGGCGACACATGTATATATAGAATACGAACAAAATGATACTAAAGCTTAATTCAATAAAGATCATATGTACTGATATATGTGAAGGCTGCGTCGATCACCACTAGTATACGTAGTATGAATAGAATGACACGAGTGTGTTCTTTGTCGTTTTCTACATGAGTGATTCTGTTCTGATGCGACCCTACGTCTCTCGGTTTTGACGCCATTCAAATACTTGACGTGAATATATGATAGTTGGGAAGAAGGGAACATAGATAAAGTGGATATGACTGTTTTATGGCTACGGTTGAACAGTTTCTACCATTGAAGATGGTATAGGGTGATGTATTAGCGTCTGTTCGAAAGGCAGCACGTCCTTGAGCATTCAAATTCGACATTCAAACGTACAACTCCCTTGGAAATTAAATGTACATGCTCATCGCCAATGGCCTTGAAGTACAAAGAATGATATAAAGACAGACGAGGTATCAGCCAAGGAAGTTTCATTTACCATTTTTTACAATTACGGCGAGGAAAATATCGTATGAATTGTTGATAATGTAAAACAATCACCTCTTCGGATACTGCTACTGGTTATGTTGTTGGAGGAAGATCACGTTGGTATTCAGTCTATGCAACAGAAAACTAAAGATCGTACAACCATGTTTCGAGAGACCAAACTACTGGTTCAGGTGAACTTTATTATGATGATTCCTCAACGAATTATTTTATTAATGTATGATTTTTTTATTCAATCGATATTTTACATATGACGTTGTTATACGTCTCTAGAGCTTATCAATGTTTGCAAAATGTCAATAGAAATCTACAAAAATATCCATAACCATTTCATCCGCATTTCTGATTTCCCCCCTCCCAATAAGGCCATCGTACTTTTCATACTTTGTGGGCGCATATGCTTTTGAATCAATGCCATCTAATCGCAACTGACAGAAAATAGGGCAGAACTTTGATCAATATCCCCTCCCGAAAGAAATCAGTGCCGCACTTCATAAATGGTCCCCGCGAGCCGTTTTCAAATTGAATCGTAAATTGTATACACAGCCATTTCCTCCCGGAAGCCCTTTCTGGTCCGTTTTGGCTTTGTCTTCTGAGCCCGATGTTAACCTGGCTCACCTTCCCTAGCCTGATTCCGTACACCCTCTTACGATCGTTGTGATTTCAATTATACAGCTGTTAGGCAAATACATGTTGATACAAAGGATTACTGTGGATCCGGTCCGCAGCCTAAGACACTCGCTCAGATCAATCAAGGTAATCGTGGCGGCTCGCTTTGGCTAATGATATTACCACCATTCATAAGGGAATATCTGATGACTGTTAGCCAGCCACAGCCTTTGTCATCCATATTACAGCCGTACAAGTTCTCATAAATCAGGTAATGTCATTTGTCGGAGGTGTCATGTGTCTTCGGCATTGCCATGTGAGACTTGGCACATCGCATACGTCGCCAGCTCCAATTTTAGTTTATTGTTCGGTAATAAAATTTTATGGGACAGAGGAAGGGCCCATCGTTTCCATATGTTACGCACATAAATCACACACTGATAGTACATCGTTTGGGATTGAAGTGAACAGAGAACATTACTCTTATCTCTGCTGAGTTTGCATAGCACATCCATGCTGTCGTTGGTATTGGTCATGAAAGAAGTAGGGCCACCGTCAGCTATGTACTTTTAAAAGGTGGTACCAGTACTACTTTTAGTAGAGTATGCTAAACCTTAACGTGCACTGATCTATATATATATATATATATACACGTGCACGTTGTCAAAAACGTTTATGAGAAATTTTGTGTAACAAACTAATCCAAACTTTCTAAACCGCCACTATGATGTTTGTGTGAAATTGTGGCCTCATTCCTCTTCTCTATTACACATATTTAATCCGAAATAGATGTGATTATGTTTCAATAGGTAATACATTATGTCCTCGAACGAGTTAGCTTTAATAATGAGGGTCAAATGGTAAAAACGATAATAAGATTTAGTCAAAAATACATATCACCTCTCAGTCTAAAAGTTCAAGGTTTGCTTAAACATCAAATCATGCACTCCTTATATTCTGAGCAATTTTCAAGTTTCCTGCAAAAAAAAGGTCATAATGGACCCCGATTGTGCTGCTTTGTGACACTCCACACTAAAACCTGTACTTTATCATCATCATAACGTTACAACCTTTGGCCTTTCCTCTGTTATCTCCTGACCAACTGACACCGTATAACTAAACTGCAAAAATCGATACACAATAAAATATATTTTGATATCTACAAGGAACAGTAAAAAGAATTGCACGACTGTTTGGGAAAAAGTAGAATTTCTGTATCAAAGTCATCTTCATAAAGGTATACACCTCATATATCGATCACAAATGTTACAACTTGAGTGTTGATCAATGTGTCCCAAACTTGATGAAAGTTAAATAGATTGTAAGCTACTTACTGTTGATCAGCCCGGGCCCCGGTGGAGGCTCTTTCTATTACGTTACGGCTTGGATCTGGCGTACTATTTTGTTGGTGCCGTCATTAGTTGGCTGATTTAAGTCCAAATAAGAATGAACCGGGTCAAACACCTCACCACCCAGAAATAATAAGCCTGTAGGCCGCTGCAGATATAGCAGACTTCGCACATTGCCTGTCAGGTTTGGAAATATGACTTAGAAATTAACAACAAAATCCTCCTCTTTTATTATCTCGTAAAACTTAAGACTCAATTACTTAAAACAAAATTTAAAAAAAGATTGCCCTATTGTGACCCCTCCCTCCAAACACGATGTACAATTAGGATTATGTTATACAGCGTCTCTCGATTCTTTATGATGCTTCAACCAATTTAGAGAACACATTGCTCGGTCATGTCCAATGGAATTATCCTGAGTACCCTCACATCTGGCTTCACAACATTTTTGGCATGCCTACGACATCTACGGCTTGTACACATAATATGGTAATGAGACCAGAATGATCTGTGCGTTATATAAGTCATGTTGCCGTCGCTCAAGAATATCGGCCTACCTAATTATAGTAATATATCGTGAGCAGTGAGCCAGCAAGCCGCTGTATATAATCAATGGAGAGAACATGTTCACTATATTAGACCCGACAGTCTGTGCTGATTAATTTTTACTCGTGTCCCAGGCTAGTTCCCCAAATCCACCATAATCCTTTAAGTATCCACTTATTCCTTACTAACATTGGTATAGTTGCGTTTTTATCGATCTCGGGAGTGAATGTGGAGAACCATTAACCAACGATTCTAAAACATCTGGAGGCCAGGAGACGATGCAAGACAGCGTTTCTGAAGAAAAAAAAAACATGCATAGAGAAAAATTGGAAAAGAAGGTGCATGTCATAGCATTATCATGGGAACCTGTCTTCTTATATTCATGAGATTGGATTGATTTTCTGTGGGCGAATATTGGCCAGTACTTGTTCAAATTAAATTGGATGACACAAATAGAGGCACGAGCTAGATGCTGATTCGGTCTATCAGTAGTGCCAACTACGTTTTCACCACAAGACATATTCTCTACCCATCATAAGAAGAGATTGTCAAACGAATCGTCAATACCTGGCCTACAGATCTAAGAGGAAACTCAAAAAGTGCGTCCAGTGTTCTCATATATTTTCTAAATGGTTGATAGTTTATGAATTGCATTGCAAAATAAATCATCATCCATGCAGGTTGGTTGCTGCCCATGTAATTGCTACAATATCTAAAAATAAAATTTGAAACTGTTCATCAGTTTTATAAGGATAAAGATTGTCTGGTGCAATACGCGTTAACATCGATAACAGTGTCCTCCGCCATGATCTTTGAATTCAAATTGCCACAAAACTAGTGCTGTGCACGTGCATGAATGATGGTGTCCTACCTACAAGTGCTTACTAGATATGTTACCTAGTTATAAGCATGTCGTGTATGCAGTATCTCCCACTGTACCAAACAGATGGCTCCAGTGCTTTCCCAACTCAACACTCTAATTTTGTGAAGACACTGAATGGAATAAAGGACAATCAGATCCCGTTTTTAGTGCCTTGAAAAGTTTCTACGATCGAGGACACTGAATCCCGTTTAACACAGGGGCAATTTATGAAACTCCTCCCTCTTTACCAAAGGTCGTCTACACTTCCATCTCCTAATGACATCAGTCGATTTATGTGGCCGTCGCGATGAAACAATCAATGAAAAATACGAGCACCGGCCGACTGTCATATGATGTCCCGCAATAAATTGCCCTAATATCTCCAGTCGAAATGAGCCGCGACAGTTTGCTCTGATTAATTTTTACGTGTGTGTAAGGCTAGCTCGACAAATCCGAGGTAATCCTCGGGTATCAACCTGTCCTTCACTAACAATGACATAATTGAAATTTTATCGATCCCTAGGGTAGTGTGGAAAACTGCGCGTACCGTGGTCTATGGGACCGACAACGTTCAAGGGAGAAAGCTTCCGAAGCCCGGAGACCCGGAAACGTATCTGCCTCGGGCTCCTGCTGAAAAATGGCCAAGAAAATTTACGATTCAATTTTAGGAATTGGTTGCCAGGTGCAATTTCTGGGAATGCAGCATTGATTTCTTTTGGGGCAAAATATGTGACGAAGGGTCAATGACCTGTCACCAAAGACAAGATTGGATTTAGTCATGCTTTAAAAAAAGGACGACTTCTGTTAGTGAGGGTTGCTGTACGCATGAAAGCCCCATGCAGTTCATGTAAGGTCTTACACACAGCAGTTACCAGAGGTAACAATAATATCGCACAAAGCAAAGTATCGTATCCCACTGCGATAGTTGATTTTCTGAGGAGAGAATCTGGCCTGCAGCGAACCCCAGGATGCAATGTACACGTAACCGTTCTTACCTCCTCCAATTCCCACTGCAGTGTGTTCTCAATGTTCATTAATTGATTGATTGATTGATTGATTGATTGATTGATTGATGACTTGGTTGATCATTACTTTCACCATGAAGGTTGAATTCTGGGAAGCGTGTGTGTGTGTGTGTTTGTGGAAGACAAGCATATCTCAAGAGCAACGAGATGGATTGTATTGACATTCGGTATGTGGGTAGGGCTTGATGGGACCTGGAAACCTTTGGATTTCGGGCCCCCTAGCGGCTTGTTATGACACTGCAGCAGAACATGCGACATTTGCGACATTTGCAACTGAGAAAGAGAAGAATATCGATAGATACATTTTATGCAAAGGAAGGCCTAATTTGCACAATTGAGAAAATGCTATAATACCATTGTGGCAAATGACGAGAGCTTCTTGGTTGTGGCATTTGGAAGTTATGTACAGGTGAACATTGTACAATGATTATGCAAATGAGGACCTCATGTGCATAAATGGTTCGAATATTTGATACTTCTTTCTTAACATTGACTGTGTACGTCTGCTATTTGAGTGGAGATGATCAACTATTAAAATCTATGGAAATGAGGACCTTATTTTGCATACTCAATGACAAACACAATTAATATACAAGTTGTAAAGATTAACATAATTTGGCGAAGGTATGGCGGTCGTGGGAATTTTGTGGTCTCATTGGGCAGGATAAACGTAACAATACATTATTGGGTACCGGCTGTTCGTAAGCCCCCTACATGGTCAAGTGAATATTGAATTGAGCTAAATATCTCGCATTTATCAGCATACTATCAGATAAACACAATGTTGAAGTCAGGTGCCATGAATTGATCATGAGTCAGTGGAGGATATCAACAAGGAATCGAATGTCCTGACCAAGAACTGATTTGCTAGATTTTTGTTAGAGATACGAAAAATGATATCGATACTATCTTTGGTTAAAGGGAAAGCAAAGTTTTAATAATAATTCGGTACCCACAGTTGTGCAGACCAGAATGGTCGTTGTGTTTGCTGCCAACATCTTAAACCAAGGCCAAGTTGTTTTTTCCCTCGGGAACTTAATTGTGGCATGATCATTGGTGCAATAGCACCATGTGTAAAATGTAAGATGTACTGACGAGTGATGTGTCGTACAGAGACGGGTTGATAGATGATGACATAGAACCCGGGAACTGCCAGTTACCATAGCATTTATCAACTGGTTGTTTGTCCTAAGGCTTAGTACCAAGATTAGAAGTCATAGTGCACGTTGGAAGTGTCTATGTCTTTAGTTATATCACCAATCTAATGGATTTGAATGGACAATCTCCAAGTAGATTCTACGGTGCCAAATATAAGATCAAAGCTGGCCAAGGGGTATAGCTGGCCAAAGGGACTGGGAGAGCCCCTCCGGTAGCATACACACACCTAGGACGGCTTCACTCCTCTGCCAGCTTTGATACTATCTTATGGCACCGTAGGATCTGCTTGGAGATTATCGAATGGAATCAGGACTAACATATGATGATTTAGACTTAATGAGATGTTTCCATGACCTGGTTACGCAGGGTCTATAAAACGCTATAATTAGCAGCCATTAAAATTTTATAACCACTCCACCTCAGGCCCTTAACACAAATCACTAGAAACATTTCCTCGACACATTGGGTATATAATTCATTATAGGTGATGGCAATAGCTTTGTCATTAATGTTATTAAGTCGGTTGAGGTCAAAGAGTAACATCATCGATCGAAGAACGGTGCAACCCAAAGTAGCTCATACATGGTTCAACCGGGGATTGCTGCAAGTAGGATCACCAAATGTTTTACTTGATGTTTTCATTCTTTATAAGGTCAGCTCTTTCGATGAATAGGAGATCGAAAGGCGCAATAGCCGTTATAAATTACAACAGATCCATTGGCTTAAATATATTACGGTTGTAATGACAAAAACTTTGACAAAAGTAATATCCCTTCCTGTCAATACATTACAAACTACGAAGATGACATCCTTTGTTTGCCGATTATCGGTTGGTTTAATCCCTAACTAAGCCTTTTAACGACTGGCGTATATCTCACAATCGCCTAACTCATCAATGTGTCTCTGCTAGCTATAACAGTTTATCCATTCTAATCATCTAAAAGTTAATAAATGGGAGATGCCTGCTGATGACAATTGAAATACATATTGCTCCATAAGCACATGGAGATCAAAATAAACAAACAATGAACAAGTACTTATCAGTACCAGTGGTACAATACCTGCTCAACTTTTATAGCGTGGTCATCTTGCGGTACATGTAACATGTACTGTAGGCGTTAGGTCAAACGAGTTGGTTTAAGCTTAGTGGATAGGGAGGCTTGACACCAGAACGTGTGTGGTTGACAGTTCAAAACTACATATAAGCTTGTCGTTCATGGTTACAATCCCTTCTGCAATAGTCGCAATAAGATCCATAGGCTGTCCGCCTCGGCGTGGCGTCGGCTTTCTGTAGGTACATGCCGAGGATATCCGAGGATCGGCGAAAGCGTATACCGAAGGTATCCGAAGATTGGCGAAATCGGATGCCAAAGGCACCCGAATAGCGAAAAGCAGACAATAAATGTTTAAAACTGTCCATTAACACAACTAAAACGTACCTGCAGTGTGACACACCTTTCGTCGCCATCCTGTAACTCAGGTACATCACCAATTGGGCAGCACAATGGGCAGCAAAAGGTCGGATAGCTCCCGGAAGATCGAAAACACATCAAGAGTGTTGAATTCACACCCCGTAGACATTTTGAAATTCGTGTCACCCCACCTGTCGCGCAAAGACCGACGGGAGGACAACGGAAATATTTGCATAACAAGGTCTTGGGAAGTTTCGCACAACTTCCCATGGGGAGGGAGGAAGCTCGATAAACAGGCTTTTTCATTGACTACATGATAAATATGCATATTTGCGGATAACGCAGAGGCATATTCTTGTGCTTTGCATGTGCGCTGTAGTCCAACATGGTGCAGATGATAAAAAGGAAAAAACATGTATTGGGTCCGCGTAGCCGATGTCTAGAACTCATGCAAGAACTTGCTTTTGATAAAGCAAATGCTCAGCAAAAAATACATACGGCCACGGCCTTGACCATATCATAGGCAAGTCGACGAGTTGAAGTCATGAAGATCATTTGCAGAAAACTTTCCAAATTACCATGTGACGTCAGCTGTAACTAGACGTGAAAGCATGGCACCAAGTAAAGTCAGGGACACGCCTGCCTTCCCAAGAAAATTTATTGCTGTATAGAAAGGTAGCTCTTACCGGTGTGTGATTCGAATATACTAGGAAGTTGTACAGTTACAATCTCTGACACAAGTTTGTGATTTGAGTAAAAAAATATACCTCACAATCAGGTCAAAAGTTTCACAGTGGTAAGGCACTTTGAAATTAGCAATTCGTGTCCACATATTCCATGTAGCTACAACTGAACATGAGACGTTAATTTCATCACAATCATCGATCTGCACTACTTTGCTGCAAAATATTAACCACATTTCACACTGATCTATGCTGTTTTTGTTGTGTAAATGTGGTATAGGGAATTGATGTGAGAAGAATTGCATAGAATACAATCGAACAATTTGTGTATTTCCACATAAACAATTTATCAAATTAGATTAGATCTTTATAATTCTTATTAGAGTTTGTTTGTGATGACCTTGTTGATACAGTAATCTCCAGGCAAATTCCTAAGAGGCATCTTGTGCAGATTTGGGCAGTTTGACACCTGCATTAGCGTGCACTGTTGTTCTGCAGCCAGCTCCTAATGTGGTCCAGGTTGGCGGTCTGCCAGGCGATGTTGCTGCGGATTCTCTCCAGCGCCTGTTCCCGGCCCCTCGCGCCGGCCCCGGCATCTGGGTACAAGGCAAAGAAGTCCAAGACCTACGGGGGATTGGTAGAATAGAAAGTTTGTAAGCAATAAAAAGTAGTATCCGATAATTCTATAATCATGATATAATTCGAACGTTCATCTGATTTAGTAGAAAAACTGATTTTACAACAATATTTGAACATGGAATTTACCCATTGTTCGACAGAACCTTTGGATATGACTGCTTTACTATTATGATCAAATGAGTGACTCCATGAGCAATGGATCCAACGTTGCAGACAGTTTTCAGCGTCCCTCGTTTCTACTCATTGATGGTGGTGGAAAATCAGGATAGGTACTATTCTCCCATTGTGTTGGACGATTACCGTTCAATTCATAGCATGATATTTAGTTTTTGTTACGATTCTACTGAAATAAACAGGCTGCAAAGTTGTTAATGAGAATATCTTTGTTAATGACAATGACAATGATGTTTATTGCATGTTCATGCCCCAATGGGGCTAAATGCATTAAGTTTGATATAAAGTTAATGACAACAAATAAACACCCTGTTCTCGTCCATGCTGTACTCAAGCAGCCTGGAATAAGGAGACTCTCATATCAGATCATATATTAATGACTGTACGTAGACTAGACCTCTGACCCCCAAGTTCCAAACCTACACGTATATATCAAGTTCAATTCACTGTTCTTCTCTCAAGAATTCGAAGGTTTGTCTTTCGGCTAAATATTGTTGTTTCATTCGAAGTATACGTTAACCATTTGAGCTAATTATTGGTATTCTATGAGAAGTGCAAATTGTAAATATGTTAAATGACATTTCATTTCGCAGCTGATCCTCTCCTGCCTCACCTCTTGCAGCTCCGCATTTGTGCTGAAACCAGAGACTATGTTGGGAACGAGACGACCCAGGGAACGAGAATCCAAGCCAAACCTGCAAGATCACAAACAATGTTATGATATGGATACTTGGATACTTAATTAAGCCATTAACTATCATATATTGAAGTAGTTAGCTAACCTTGTTCGACAGTTTGAGGCATTAAAACTACATACATCTGGTACTTACAGACAATATCCATCATATGGATGTCACAAGTCAACTTGGTAGTTGAAAGGGAGACTGTAGTATTAATGAGGGCCAGAACTACCTCGATGTTTGTTTGCAAGATTCATTAGTCTTGTTTTTGACCGTCATCTTGTTTTGCACTTTTAGAAATGTTGCCATTGCATCCTATTCATAATTGGCAACGGTCAAATGAAAAAAGGGAGATATCATGGCTCTTGAATTGGAAGCAATGGCCATCATGTTTTGAGGGACCTGACGAGTAGGAGATCTGCAGTCAGAATACCTGATTCCCAACAGCTCTGGCCACTTCTACCGTACCCAGTCCCACACTATGGGCAGGCCGAGTTGAGTGTAAGAGACGTACTTTGCAATGGTGAAATGGAAAGCAAGAAACGATATCAGCTTTGCTTTAAGGAACATGACGAGTAGGACAGCTGCTAGAAGCATGTGAGAATACCTGTTGGCCAGCTCCGGCCACTTCTGCCGCACCCAGTCCCACACTATGGGCAGGCCGAGTTGAGTGTAGGAGACGTAAGTGACGGCCGAGAAGAAGTCCTGACTCCGGACCCTGTTCTCGTCCATGCTGTACTCAAGCAGCCTGGAATAAGGAGACTCTCATATCAGATCAACAACCAGCATAGATGGGTTTACTGAATGATACTATGCAGGCTTTTCATTTGACGTATCTGCGCCATGTTGGATTACAGTGTACATCTGTAAACCACAAGAAGATGCTACTGCTTAATTCAATTACCCACCAACATGGTCGTAGGAGGATTCAAGTCATAATTAGTATGACGTCAATGACAAGCCTGCATATGCGAATTTTTTGAAGATATAGAACGTTTTCACTATTTTCATATCTGCTAAGTATTGCCTGCCCGCCATGTTGGTTTCTTCATTTGCATTCAATCGAATGGTAGTACAAGTACAACAACAATTAACAATTTTGTGTTTAATAGTGGGTAGTATGGTCCGGTATTCTCTTTGAGCTGAAGACATTTCATTGTAGTCTGAGAGGGTCAGAAGATCTTAAAATGGTTGGTTGCGCTTTGATTCGCTGAAACGCAAAGTCACAACATGTTGATCATGTCAGACGTCACTTGAAAACGTTTGGCCTGTTCTGTATCATTTGAAGAAACGTCATAGCATCTGGCAATGGCCTCAACCTTAAATCACTTTAAAGATATCTAAGAAGCAATGTGGTTGTCATAACAATGTCTTAACAATTTTGAAGCTCTCACCTGCTGAGAAGAGCCCCGTCGGGGACGAAGGCCAGACCGTAGAGAAGCCGAATCTTGTCCTGTGCCAGTGTCTCGGTGCTGTACTTGTCCCACATGTAGTTCCAGGCAGCTTCGTCTCCCTCCTGCTGCATGCCATATCGGTACACGAGCGAGCGGAACGCCGAAGGAACGCTGAACAAAAAAAAAGTGAACATCAGGTAAATAGCTACCAGACAAAATGTGTATATTGCAATACGATTTGAACAATTTGCAGTGTTAGCCGTTACCGGGACGGGGGACGCTACAGATGAGGGATCGTCTTAGCCCTCTTCTGAAAGCTTAGAATAATAGATTACGTAAAAAATGTCCAATCCCTGTGTTGGAAACAGTTAACATTTAGCATGGTAGCCTTCGCAGTTATTTCTAAGAACACCGTGCTACGCATGTAGATTTGGCAAGCAAATGTAGACAAATAGAATGTATTATATATATAACTTTTAGATAGATGTAAGATAAAGAACACAAAAAACCAAGGGCGTCGAAATAAACTTCCCAGCATACGGACCTTTGACCCTGTAACCACCGTTGGAAGAAGTCAGAGGCGTCGTTCAAGGCATTCATGTCTCCCAGTCTCAGGCGGGATTTCAGTCGTGAGAAAACTGTGTAGAACTACATACGTTTTGTCGATTTGTGTATTTTGTGTGTAAGAGTGTGTGTGTGTGTGTGTGTGTGTGTGAGTGTGTGTGCGCGCGCGTATGTGTGTGTGCGTGTGCGTGTGTGTGTGTGCGCGCGTGTGCGTGTGCGTGTGTGTGTGTGTGTGTGTGTGTGTGTGTATGTGTGCGTTTGTGTGTGGGGGGGTCTTTCTGCTCTCACTTAAAACAACAAGTTGGTTTACTCACTGTTCAAGATGTGTTCCGCCTTCCCTAAATCCCAGAGTGTCTGCTAATGGCCGAACTTTGCTGCTGCAGTAATTCTGTGAAGATAAAGCCATATGATAACTATGTATTGTTAGAGATTTTTTAAGATGTCAAAAACTTTGAAGAGTTTGGAACAATCGGTGATTTTCTTAACTGAAGAACCGATTCTAAGGATTTTGAAAAGTTGTCGTTTTTCCAGAATAACTCCTGGATGACATGGTTTTCTTAAAAAACATATTTACGGCTGGCATATTCACAAGTTAAGTGTACATGTCAAATCACGTTCGTAGCAGGCTTGTGAACATTACGGCTTGCGCACGTCAAATAACCATTGTTACATTTCCACCTCACCTTCCAGGCATCAAACTGGTCGGTATTCTCCAGCAGGTTGGTGACAGTGGACAGAGACGAAACTGCGGTATCCCAGGGCAGGAACCCTTCCTCCTGGTCCAGGTACTTCGTCAGATCCAGAGCCACGGAGTAGCTCAAATAACCACCGCTGAAAAACAAAAGAAGCATCGTGGGGGAGGGTTGAATAGTACTTTCCAACACGATAATTGGACTTATCCAAATTTTTGACCGACCAACTCCATTTGTCAAGGAAGAAGATACCCACTACTTCTGTGATGCCACGCTGTGTAGATATAACACGTGACTCTTTGAGGAAGGGAAAAAAGGTGGAAAATAGCTGAAGTTGAACAGTCAAAAATTTGGTTAAGTATACTTTAGTGTTCGAAACAGTTCAGTCTTCATCCAGAATGACTTTTACCAGAACATATGAACAAGGGAATCATCAACTTTTTGCATTTTACTATAACAGTGACTGAAATGATGTTATCATGTCTAATGCATTATGGACTCCATAAAGACCATCGGTAACACCATAACTGGATATTTGAATATCTGTGAATAGCTAAAACCATTGGATTGTCTCAACTCATGACCTTTGACCTACCGGGCCAAAGCAAACCCATCGTCGATAAGTCCAGAACGGTCGGCAGCCGAAAACATCTGTAAGAGAAACAGCTTTGAATGGTTTTATCCGTCATGAAACACATAACGTTAAATAATTGTTATATGCTTTGCTGTGAAACTTTCGCAGTATATGAAACACAGTGATGATTAAGACTATGACAACGGTAGTTGCAACAGAAAGAATAATTCATTAAACTATGAGATAAATCTTCTGATCCTTGCTATTATGAGTACCGAATATTAGTACAATTCTACATTTACTTGTAAGTATTACAACATGCAAACATTTGCGATTTCAATAATAAAACCTTCTTTGGATGGCATTTCAGAACTCTGAGTTGCGTGAACATTACTAATCTTTTAGTAAACAAATCACTTTTCTCATAGCAAAAGTTATCATCCGATCTTCAAAATAAGGTGTTGTTTACGAAGGCCCATAACATTATGCAGCTCACAAAATGTTCCTGTGCGTAAGCGACAAAATAGCTTTCGTGGGCTACCAAGTCGTCGCTGTGGGCCTTCGTACTCGAAACATGTTATATTCACATTTATGTAGCCTAGCTAGTCTTCTATATGGTTTACCATTCTTTTAACTACAACATAACATTACTGCTAACCAGGTGATCGTCCTGGAGTTGCTGTGTCACCGCAGCCCACACATCATCGTCAAACGTCACCCTGTAGTAACCGTACCGGTTCACGTTTCCGATGAGCCACTTCTTTGCCGAATCCGGTTGCCAATTCGTTATGACAACTGTGGAGGTACAAACACAAAGAACAGACTGTATATCGTGTGCTCAGTCAGACCTGGTGTGTGGACCAGAGGTTGTAGAACATTAATGATGAGTAGTATTGAAAGCAACCACAGGCAATGGCATGAGGCAAAGGAAAATTTATGTTGTGTGGACGTATACAGTCTTGGAAAAACTTGGTCTGTAAGTAGTGATTCTAAGCAGGTGGGGTAATGATGTGTGAACGTTTGGTTGGACCGTACTAACTTATATAACGCTATAACGATTAGTAGATTGCTTAGGCGACTATTCTGTGTATTCCACCAATATATGAATTGCAGTATTTAACTCTCTGTGTGCATGTGATGTATCACGGACAGAGAGAACTGGTAAGCTAAATAGTAGATAGCTACTATAACCTACCTTCTTTTGTATTCATGACCTGGTTCCATGGAGTGTCTTTTGTTTCCAGTTGGTAGAAGGATAGAGGGATGGACCATGTATAACTGCAATGATATACATATGTATGTCAAACAAAATGTTATAGCAAGGTGTTGGCCATCAAGATTCTACGTTTGCCATTTGACAAGTGAAGTGGCAAAAGCTACCAGAAGAGTGAATTAATTAGGCTAAGTTTGAGAAGAGCTTCAGACATCTCCCAAAGTGAATAGCTCCAACGGGCTAACCGTACTTGTAAGGTGAGTCATATTGGCTGTTGGAGGTATCGGCCGTGCGGTCCACCAGACATCGCTCCTGGGTCACCAGCAGGCCCGAGCTCGTGTTGCGGAAGTGCACCACCGGGAACCCCATCTGCTTGGTCCAAGTGTCCATGATCTGCTTCACCGGTTCACCACTAGCCTAGAAATGGTTGGTCCAAGGTTAGACATCCAGGTAATAAGATACGTCACTGACAAAAGATAGTGAATACTTTTGTTACTCTCGTTGTATGCACTTATTTGTGATTATGTAGCATGTACCATGTAGGTTAGTTATCAATATTTAAATATTATTTTGTCAGCGTATCAGTTCTATAGTATACCGATGTGCAATATTTCAAAGCGCAATATTGGTAATCATCATTCACGATCTCAGGTTTTAACGCTTATTGTAAATATTAGATTGCGATGATTCCCGAAAAAGTACCATATTCTTTTTATATTTACACTTTTCAACCCTTTGTACTGTGTAGTAGTGTGTACAAAAATTGTACCCAATGCATTTTACTACAATTCACTCGTCTGACTGCAACATTGAAGTGTTGTGTGTCAAAGTTAAATAAAGCATTCACATATACTATCTGAAACGTCTGACTGTTTCCAAAACCATATCCAGTCGCTTTTTTTGAAATTGATCACGTGGATTGAAAGAAGAATTGATTTAGACCACATACAACAGCGTATAACTGGCAGTCAGATTACACAAAACGCCCAACTACGATATACAAATAAATTGTACTGCTTGCGGAAAAAGCTTATAGATTTACTTTGTAATGATTACATTTTGATGATACTGTCATTATTCATTAACAAATATTCTGATAAAAACATTCATTGCGCTACATGATCAGAGCCAGAAAAAGCAGCATGCGATTTTGAGAGGATATTCATGGTGCCCTTAGATATTCAGGAGATATTTTTGACTACAATGTCAACTCAGTCCGTGTTAGTATAGTGGTGAGTATCCCCGCCTGTCACGCGGGAGACCGGGGTTCGATTCCCCGACACGGAGAGTTAACTTTTTTCGTCGCCTTTAAAGATTGTCATTGTAGCATTAATTGAATGTGCCGAACATTCTGACGACACAGACTATTTTTTTTCAAACATGTTAACGGTACCTTCACAGACGCATCACCGTAAGATTCGGCTGCCCCCACACAATATTAAAATCATTCTACAGAAGAACTGCGACAATTAGACGTTGATTCTTAGTTTTGCAGTATGCAGTAACGGGTTTGTTGTGTTGTTCATTCAACATATTGCGTGAAAAGTACGATTCAACTAATCATCTTCGAGCCACAAATTCATCAAAACCCATCTTGTGATGCGCTACAGGTACTAGTATCCTAAATCGAAACGGTACATTTCTAGATCACCATCCCCTCTAAACGACGTTTATTTGTCCAAAATCACTAACGGTAAGGGGTCTCATATTCCATCGTGGGTGAAATGCGAAATAAATGGTTCTGTATCTTAGTAGTTGGTTGATGGAGAAATGTTGCACAGTTGTCATCCTGCCTAACTCGTGCTTATCGTTTGACTAACTCGTCGCTGAAGACTGTGACAAATGAATTATCAGCTAGTTTCCCTTTAAATATGGATACTGTGACAATAAAACCGTGCTGAGTTTCCTCTCTCCCCATCTAACATTGTCTAACTCACCTGAAGTATTTATCAACTGACTCCTCTACAAGTCGATACAAACGTATTCATTGTCGATACTCGCTGACAGTCGCCTTGGACATGAAAAAATTTACCAGTTGAGTAGTTTTTGTTACTCTATCGAGGATTCAGCCATTTTGATTTTGACCTTGACCATCACAAAACCACGCAACTGGTCGATTTCCCATGATGCTTCATCAACAGGGTGTCATGGGAAATGTTTCCCGCCACCAAATGGACAGAATAACGGGGGATTGTGAGAAAATGTCCACAATTATGGCTTTTAGATGATTTTTACAACCTTACCGTCGCCAGGGCGCTCCACAGGTCGTCCGTGCGGGCGGTGCTGTAGGAGTAGTCCGTCAGATATTGCTGTGTGGAAGGGATAGAAGCCGACAAACACCAGGATTAGCTATTAACTTCTTTGATAGGTTCAATCAAGGAAAAGTCAACTTTTCCGACCTCGCAATTTTCCCCTCTCGCTAAGGTGGCTGTTTGCATTCCTTCGTGACCCCATCCTTGGCATTTGGCTAGGTGGTTGGAATGAGGTCCAAGGCAATAGAGATGGAATAGGTGAGCGTTGGGAATTCTACTCCAACGAAAAACGTCACAAAGATACATTCATGGTGATAGGGCAATCTAGATTTCTCCAGGAGATAATGATACCTGTCGATCAAGTTTTAAGGCATCGTAAAGATCTTTGTGTAAAAAAAAGAAGAAGAAGAAAGTGATGGATGAGACTACATACTATTTTTGTGGTAGATTCCGATGTGTTATCATCACTTTGTTTTACAATTACTTACGAATGTTAATGACATATATCCTAGGCTAATACTTATTGTAACTCATTTTCTGGAAAACCCTTCTAAACTGATTCATTTGTATACGTCAAAGCATATTGGTTAAATCAAAAATGTGTTAAGTCCTTGACTAAACGTATAATCTAAACAACACACCACATACAAACATGATTGATAGCTCCAAGCGATGATATATGCCCATGAACTTTCTAACTACAAGTTTGTGAAGTGCAGATATCAATATTTCATATCTTAACATCGCTTACATGTGGTGAACCGATAATGCTTATAGACGAATGTTGTACATGATATAATAAAGCACCGACTATTCATCCCCTTTAATACCCGGCGAACACTGTTGTCCCTGTAGAGTTTCTAATAAGATTATTATTCAATGTCGTTGTAGCCAACGCCATTAATCAACGGTGGTGAATTAAAAGAGTTGGAAGGACGTACAGTGATGCCGGTCTGGAAGACGGTATCCCCCAGGAAACTTCGCAGCATACGGATCACAGAGGCACCCTGTGGAGGAAAGAAGATTGATACAGTCAATGAAGCCGTGTGTTTAATAAGTCATACGCCACGGTGCATCACTACGGTAGAAATGACAAGGAACTTCTATGGTAAACATGGCAAGGAAAAATGCAACAGTATTGCTTAATACGACATTGCGCATTCGTGGTCTAAGCATCTACATCTCTCTGACTTGTTTATTGTTTAGTCTAAGACAAAATGTTAGGTTATAAAGCTCTACAGATAGGTGGGAGGGATTTTTTGGAAACATTTATAATGTTGTAGAGTTTACGTTAAGTTGAGAATGGAAATGGTCGTAAGTGCCACGTTTCGCTTGGCCTCATATATATGTTGTTCCGATCTACCATGTATTTTTTGGTAAGTTCTGATATGTTTCTAACGTTATATAGTCAAGTCAAGTTTATTGCACAACAATTGCATCAGATACAATGTATGGCAAATAACATGTATTACTAAAACTACAAACTAACTGCCTTAGTTTACTTATCTAACATCATTACGTAATACAGAATATTACAGAGTAAGTACAGTGCATTTCACATTGTTATGGCACGACTTCTCTTTTGCAAAGCATTATATATATATATTGGCATAGGTGGACAGATAGCCGGGACATGATAGAAGTACATTGAATATTTCTCTTCTTGACTCTTGTTTTAGGTAATGTTGTTCTGTTGTTACATATGGTCATATATAGAGAGATCTGTACCAGTGACGGAGAAACTCCAAACAGATGATACGAAATATATATTGGCATAGGTGGACAGATAGCCGGGACATGATAGAAGTACATTGAATATTTCTCTTCTTGACTCTTGTTTTAGGTAATGTTGTTCTGTTGTTACATATGGTCATATATAGAGAGATCTGTACCAGTGACGGAGAACTCCAAACAGATGATACGAAGCTGATCTGTGTAGGTTACTAGGAAAAGTGAACATCTTCAAACGCTCTCGAGCCCATTCATCACTTCAGAGTTGCCGTTTGGATTCAGACTAACTTCACGGTCTTTGATGACACATTCTCCGGCAAATCTGACCCTAACTGTACCAAAACCAGACAACCATTCACCGAGCCGTCTCACCCATCAGTTATCATACGTTGGTCGTGTTTCCCATTTTGGTTCCGGAACCTTGCTAAAAGCACCATGAATCTTGTCTACAAGCATTGGAAAGGCCATACAATACTCCTCTGGAGGTCACTCGCGGTTTTTAGCATCCGAAAGAATGGAGAATCCGAGACCGCACTTCCTGACCCAAAATGTCACGGTGGGGTTGGTCGATGGGTACGAAATGTCAGAGTTCTCTTCGCGTATCTGACTTCGGCTGATATCTACATCACACATTGATCAACCTTTTTGTGTATGTACATAGAGGACACTGGCCCCGTGAAAAGTCAATAGGCTTCAGCTTCCTCTCTAAAAGGGCGAGTACCTTAAACCGAGCAGTTAGATTTATGATGACATTCTTTCCCTGCTTCTATAGACAGCGAAGATAAAGACGGTTCGTACACAGATACGAGTCCCTCAGCATATGCTTTGTCGGCTAAAGAGTGTTAGCTGAAAGTAAACTGTTATGTTTCCTGGGTGGCAGCGTTTGGTAAATATATAGATGATATATCGAGCTGAAGTTGAACTGTGTTTGACTCAGTCCACTTTATTTCTGTGAAAATCGTCAGCCATGGCAAAACGAGTTTTATAGAAATAAAACCACGCTAGATGGTAGAAAATACATATAATACATATATGACATACACAGACAACAATAGTTTCAGACCCCCACTACAAGCGTACTGTAATGACAGATTGCAAAGACTATGAAATAAAGAACGTAACATGTTAAAACAAAATAAAACAGTCGCTCGGTATCTACATAAATCTCTCAACGTACCAAAACTAATTTGAACAATCTATTTTTCTGTGTACACGTACTCGGTTGTCAAATTCCCATGTGGCACCGACAAGAAATACGAGTAGCTGCATAAGATCTGTTTGAAACAACAAAAGCTTACAGCTATTAGCTAACGCCAAGGATTATAAATGAATTCATAAATTTCTTAACGTACTAAAACTAATTTGAAAAATCTATTTTTCTGTGTACTCGGTTGTGTAATTCCTTAGTGGCACCGAAAAATACAAGATCAGATCTGTCTGAAACAACAAAAGTTTACAACTAACGCCAAGGATTATGGGTAACGCAAAGGATCATGGGTAACAATACAGACCTTTTTATGTTTATGTTTTGTTTCAGTTATTGTCTCCATTTTCTACTGTCATTATGTAATCATCTCTGTCCCCATGTTTGAGTTTTTTCTGTTTACTAGCTTTAGACTAGAGTAGATACTTGTGATATTGTTTTTTACACTGTTTGAATGTTTAATAATGTTACCTGCAATTAGCCCACGGTCAAGAATTTGCAATAAACTTTATATTGTTATCATTTGAAATGCAATAGATATTTAAAAGAAACAATACAGACCTTGCTGTAAGAGATGGAGTCGAAAATCTCGGTGATCTCCTCGGGACGGTTAACAGGGAGGATGATGGGATGGGAGGTAGTGAGCGCGTCCAGCCCGTACACCGGCTGCAGATCCTGCACGATAAATTGGTCCAGCTGGAGGAACGGGAGATAAAGGAGGGATGAAGACGGCTGCAGATCCGCTGTAATTGCTTCTCAAAGACGATTCTGCTAAGGCCCCCTTTCCACTAGACGGCGATAGCGCTGCGCTCTCACTGCGACCTAAATATTCGCTAAAACATTCGCTTTCACACTGGCTTTATGATGCAAAACGTAAAAGTGTTACTGAGAAGACAACAAGACACACAAAGTGTAGAAATACTTGTTTCTTTTCTATAGAATTCGTTGAGCGACCTGTCAAATTTTAGGTCGCAGAGAGAGCGCGACCAGAGCGCCGTCCTAGTGGAAAGGGGGTATAAAGTGAAGACGCCTTTGCTGAAAATAAAATCGCCTTATGGGACCTGAAATGTGAGGTAGAAAAATGCCGGATTTTTTTAGATAAAGATATAGCTTTGTCTATTTTCAACATTTAATTGATGACAATCTGAAGCCGAAACTTATGGAGCCGTGAACCGTCCTGGATATACGAGCAACCTGCTATAATACCTTTTAATGATACATGTTCGAATTGCTTATACTCCGAACAAATGATTTATGAGTATTCTTATGGTTTTTAGTATTTCTATGTTTAAACACTTCATAGAGTACATGTAGTTAACGTTTACGATCATTGAGTTGGGAAAAAATGACCCAGTTCCTTTGAAATGATTCTAATTTTTATCTCTAGCGTGTGCGATCTTGACATAACATCTCAAGTTCTGAGTTCTCCTTTTTTCAAGCTTATCAATGATATACTTGTTTACTGATTACTGTCTAAGCGTTTCGGAGGCTTTAGATAGCGCGTGTCTGAAATGACCTAATTTCTGATAAACCGCATTATTCTGTTACCAGTGCTCTCCTCATATCGATCCTACTGGATCCATGTCGGTCCCAAATTTCAATCAATAAAAAAAAGTTACGGCGGTGTCTTCTTCACAAACTATCCAGCACCGCTGAAAACAGAACCCGCTTTCAGTAGGTTTTCAATTCCCTTTCAGTCGAAGTAAAGAGGAACTCAGTGTTGAAAGAATGTAAGAGTTGGTGGTTTAAAGGTAACTGAGTGAAGAACTTAGAGGAGGTTGTACACGTGCACAGACACACACACACACACACACACGCTGACACACACACACATACAAAGACACACACACGTACATATACATTTTATATACCTACGCTCAGACACACACACACACACACACACACAAACGTACACACACACATACAAAGACACACACACGTACATATACATTTTATATACCTACGCTCTCACACACACACACACACACACACACACACAAACGTACGTACGCACACACACACGCACGCACACTTACACATACACACACTCACTCACACACACACACACACACACACACACACACACACACACACACACACATACACACACAGGTACACACGCATACAGACGCACGCTCACACACACACACACATACACAAGCACCCGTACACACACATACACACACACACACACACAATCTGTCCAATTTGTAAAGCACGCGTACTGTCTATTTCACCACTAAGGCCATTTGTTCCGGAAATGTATACGACTATTTGCAAATGGGCGTTCCATGTGTACACCATGAAAACCGTACTTTAAATTCTCAGGATCACCAGAATCATACACAACCATACTTTCTAAAAGCCTCTCTAGTTCGGCATGTCTACAAAAGCCTACCTACAACGCTCCTGTCTTCTGTAAGTTTAAGATTAATCATCTTCCTGTTTGACTGAAGAGTCTTCATTGAGTCGATTCCGCACCCTCCCTTCGGACTCAATTATCGGAATCTGAAAAATGATAGTCCAGATATGATGCGAAGACGAGGGTTGTTACCTGACGTAGCCGTCAATATTTCCCTGTCTATGACTTCCTTGTTAGCGGTACTAATTTACGCTGCTCCGCCGTTTTCGGCGTTTAGGTGGAACCCCAGGAGGGCCGGTCCACAGTCGGCGTCTTAATTAATTTTGCCGTCTCTAACACGGGCTCAGGTTTAATTTCCCTTGATGTAGACGGGCGGGTGGGTAGACTTGAGGAATGACGACAGTGTAAGCGCGGCTAACAGTACCAGCACCGCCAACATTAATTAGTGCAGGGAAGAAGAATGGAGCGGTATTGAGTTTGTGAGAGATACGAGTCGTGGTTTTACATGTATCTTCTGCCGTACATACTTCTCTCTCACTAAATTCCGCTATTGATGATTCACTGGAAATATCCTCCTGAATCGGCTTGGGAAAAAAGTGTGTCAGGATGTGAAGTAGCGTTACCAGTGGAAATAATCCTTCTTCTTCGCAAGAAACTTTCCTGACTTCAGAAAGAGGGTACTGGATGCGGCGAAGCATTTGTTCGGACGGCAGCGAGTCCCGCTAACATTGCAAAGGCCTCGCACCTCCTTTTAACGTTGAGTCGGCTTCCTCCCCACATAATTCACGGGTCTTGCCTTGGGCGGCACATGTATAGAAACAATACCGACCGTCGTACCATTTATCAGATGTTTTACAAGTCTTTGAAACTGCCATGACATTAGTACTTCAAGGCGTTTAGATAGTCTTAACAATTGTACTGTCCTTGGACGTGGGTGATAGTGCCAACTTTGTTGTGTTTTTTTACGATCCCGCGGAAAGTTCTAACAGCTATCATTAGTCATTGTACCCGCAGAACCTTTTGCAAAACAAAGCGTCGGTGGGGGGAATGTTTGCCTGATCCCGGCACATCCCGTCGATCGTATTGAGCGGTTTCTAGGGACGTGTACCCCGCGGTTGCACCAAGCGACTATGCGGTGGTAGATAACGAGTAATTGAGCGCGTTTTTCCAATTAAATGAGGCATAAGAGCGCAATGAGCTGTCTTCGGGCACGTCTATATCAAACATGAAAAATGATGCTGGCGTCTATCTGCAGCGCCCATACGCACCCGGGTCGCCCCGAAACACCTGAAGTACGGTGAATAATGGGACCACATGGCACGGCATGTCACACAAGTCCCGCGCTGACGAACACGAAAAGCGCTGCGGAACTTTAACATTTCTAAAGCGAAACGGCGAGCGCTCAATACTACGTAAACTCTCTCTCTGGAAAAAAAATTGAAGCGTTTTTCTACCAAGATTGTCGCTGTGTATAAAAAGAGGAAGGACACATAAAGCTTTTTTTACATAACTATTAGAAGAATCAATAGCACCGTTATGTGCGCGGTGAAGTAATGAAGTGAACGTTTTATCATACTCTGCTAATGTACAATCAATGCTATATACTCTGGATGGAACGTTAGAATAGATAGTTGAAGGACAGATTATCGGATCAGAAGTCGACCATCGCGGATCCTCCCCTGCCATACACGTCATTTACAAACACTTAACGGCCATTACGGGAGGAGGACAGAGGCGCACCCAAGTCATTACGAAATGGCACATGTAAAAACGGTTCATTTTGGAACAATCGGTAATGGTCTTTAATGTCAGAGAATGTCGCGAAAGGCCAGGCCAGTGGCATCTACACGTCTGGCTTTGAAAGCAACGCTGTCAGTCTTTATATAACATTGTCTAGATCTTTTACCAAGAATCAAACAAGGTCAAGGCCCCGACGTTTTAGCCTCTACCAGGCTCCGCGGATCGCTGGTCATATAGTACAAATTGGACTGACTCCTCTGGCCGGCCGGCTCCCCTAACACACTATTCCCTCTATAAGTCCAATTTCTACTATTCAACCAACGATCCACAGAGGCTGTTAGAGGCTACTAGGTTTATCACTTTTCCAGTCTACTTACACTAAGAGAGCCGGGCGATTGGCCTAGAGCTATGTTAATTTTTATGTTGTAATGAATAACCAAATTAATGTTCAGAGATTGTTTTTCCTTTTCAAAAGAATTACATTATTTAAAAAGAATTTAGAGACTTTTAGAAAAAAATTCATCTTTTAGCAGCTAGCTCTACTAATAAACTAGGACCATACATAAAAATTACCGTCTTCTGTTTACCTATGTTGACAGAAAAAGGTTGTTAACTATACAGCCACATTTTTCAGCCAGCAAAACTTGGATGACAACCCTATGTATGAATCTACCTAACTATACATGTCATGTTACAGCGTTCCACCATTCTGTTTTGACTAGATAGTCGATGTGTTAAACCATCTAGAGAAGGACCTGACATCTAACAGAAACTGAAATACATTGTATATCTACGTAGCCAACTAGTGTTGGTTGTTGGACAAACAATTTATTCGAGTACAATACGTTCGAACTATAGTTGTAATCATGCAATTAGATGTGCATTAATACGATACAAAACTGCATGTAGTTTCTGTATCCAAGTATTGACAATTGCTTTTATGTGTTGCCATGTTTATTATTGCTTTTATATACTATATGTATTCAAAATTGTGCCCTTTAAGTAGTTGTCTATAATAAAAGCATCGCCTCTTATTTGTCAATCTTAAATATTACAGGAACACGACTATAGACCACTAGCCGCTTATCAAGAAGACCCCCCTTCCACCCACTTGTAAACGACATATTCAATAATACAGTTGCAATAGTCTAAGTATGTTCAATACAGGCAAAAAGTCATTTTCACACTTCTTAGCGCCGGTACTTGTCAGAAAAGGTTTCTAATCAAGCAAGTTAGAAGCAAAGTCCGAGACCAAGTAGAAAGACTAATTGATCTTACAGCACGCTTTATGTGGCCCATGATTGGTGCGGAGACTAATTGGATTACCTTCTCTCAAATTGGAGCCCTATTCTTACCGGCAAGAAAGGATATGATCTAATCAGTGTAACCTTCAGATATAAAACGCAGACAGACTGTCAAAACTGTCGTGATCATGATCATCTGTGGGGCATGAGACGTTTTAAACCAGGATGTAGAAGTAAAATAGTATAGTAAACACATAAACTCTCTCTCTCTCGCTTATATAAGTTGCAATAAATGCATGCAGTCATCCTACTTATTATCAGCTGTAGATTTTAAAATCACTAGCATAATTAGCGGATCACGGATAGCGGCCCACAGTCTTTACACGATAACGAATCTCAATTTTTTGTTAGCGAGTGGTTTTTTTCCAAAGATTGTCTGAAGGCCTTTGTGCTATGTTTCCGAAAAAAAAATATGCAATCATTGATTTCGATTGCAAACAAGGTACCATTTCACCCAAGGGTTCTTAATAAAGTTATAATGGCCACAAATAGACGGATACAAACACGCAAAGATAGACAGACACATACACCGAAAACAATACCTGCAATTTTCATGGAGGTAATAAAGTCTACAGTAGGCTATATGAAATACACTCCGTCCGTAGACAGTGTTCTCAACGTAATATACGCCCTGTGATAATCACATGAATCGCTTGGTGGCGTCCATAGTCAGTGCTCATAGCAGCTGAGGTATTCACTACTATATAGCAATTATTGAACTAACCGTTCGAAGATAAGTCATCGCAACTTTTCCAACAATCACGTTTTTTCTGTCCTAAAATACTATTCAGTGCTAAATAAATGTGTTGAATAATCAAGTCTTGTTAGAATACTAGTCTCTACCAGACTGACTACGTTGGCTATTATAGGGAGTATAATTTGCCAGGGGAGTTTTGCTACCAGAGGAGTCGGTCGGCCACGAGGACGAGAAATATGAATCCAAGCATGGACTGACTGCCCTGGCCAATTTCTAGATTTTTTGGCCGAATTCTACGATCCCCGTACCCCCGTAGGAGGGCCTGTTGAAGGCTATTAGAATACAGATCATATGATGTTTGCTCATCTGTTAGTCGCGAGCATTTTGTCACAATATGTAATAGGCATTTACGTCATCGTTCATAATGAATGATGTATTACTGTTGATGACCTCTTACCATTTGCCAGTCGGGTTCGGCTTCGTTGACTCCCAGATATTCCACGAAACTGGCGAAACCTTCGTTCAGCCACAGATCGTCCCACCACTCCATGGTCACGATGTTACCGAACCACTGAAAACCATTTGTAAAGAAAAAAAGCTAAGTAAACATTGTTTCTTAAACGTGTGGGTGTAGACTTCTGTAAACACAATGAATTATGGACCGTGAAATATATATATCTATATGTCTTAGAGTATATGATCCTGGCATATATGCCATCTCATATTGCCTATAAGATCAAGGCCCGAATGTCAATGCTAAAATTGCCCAAAGTATTCACGTTTTTCTCTATTAACCCAAAACATATTTAATGCTAAACCTAAATTTCAAGTTATTTTCTACCAAATGATTGTTCAATTTCCGTAAATAGAGGAAATAATAAAAAAAAAACATGGTATCAACCAACAAACAAGAAACAAACAACATGGTCGCGCAAACAGACAAACAACATGGCGTAGCCCACTGGCGAAAATAATGCAGGTTTAAAACGAAGCTGAATCGCATTGAGGGTTGGAAGTTGCCCAAGTCCTACCTAACCCTACTCCGCAAGGAGGCGGGGGTCGGGAGGGGGCCGATGACCTACGCAAGCCAGGCCTAGTCTCGTGCTCTCTCGCGAGATCGAGACTAGGCCACTATCCGGGATCAAGACGGACTGGAAAATTAGGAGGTATGTACCTTGCCTTTAAAAACAGTCATTGCTTGAAAAAAATTTGCATTAACCAAATGAATGCAGGTTTACGCACCATATGAGCCAATTCGTGAGACACTACACTAGCCACCCGCTGCTTGTTCCCGGCGGAAGACACGCCCTCCTCGTACAGCAGGTTCGTCTCGCGGTAGGTGATGATGCCCCAGTGTTCCATGGCGCCCGACACGAAGTCAGGGATGGCAATCTGGTCTGAAAACAGGGAATTTGGAAGGAATATACTCTTAGTATAACGCTATTTGCTGCAGTTTTAAAAACTGCCGGTAGGTAGCGTCGTGGCACCCTATACGCCCTTTCACAGAGATCAGAACGCATGTGCGGCCAAAGGAAGTCTAGGTAATAAGTCAAAAGTAATGGCCCCGAAATTGAAAACATTCTTTACAATTCTGTTGTCTCCCTTTGCATAACTAGGCCGAGACAGGTTTTGTTTTCTTTTTGTGTGCCTTAAAGTTTACCTTTGACATATTACCTAAAACTCCTGTTGCCGCACATACGTTCCGATCTCTGTGAGAGAGGGCTTATTGTGTCCACCCTTTTTCATGTGTTGATATTTAGTATCTGCATCTGCATCTGCATATATACCCCCAAATGACCCCGCGAGGGGCAAAAGTAGGGGGCCCGGGGGAGCTGAGGCTCCCGGGTTAGGGCGGGCAGGCGGGCAGGCGGGCAGTAGAGTCCATGGAGGATAGGGAAGGATGGAGGGAGAAAGTCATATCCCTCCGTGCAACCAGCACGCTCGGATGATGATGAAAGTATCTACGATGGCTAATTTTGGCTATTACTCACCAAGCTTAGGCAGGGGATAAGGTATTTGGAAAACCTCCTCAAAGTAGTCTGTGATGTTCCTCATGATGTCCAGGGCGTACATCGTGTTGTTTACTTGGTCAGGCGTCGCGTACACGCGAATCTGAGGTGAATGGAAGTCAAACAATTTCAGTCCTTCCAGTCATCTTGCAAAATTATTTCACTCATTTGCAGTTTACTGGAGACTCCAGACGTGCGTTTTCAGGATTAGTAACAACGTGACTACGGGTTGACTGGCTGTACACTGACTACATTGTCATTGAGCTTCCCTGATTCTAGATGAGCATTCGCGTTCAAGCTACGCCATCAAAATGGCCGTAAGTGCCTAAAAAGCGGTGGTAGGTTGTTTACAATTTCCTTTCACTAGCTACTCTCCGAGCAGAGGTTGATGGGGGAAATCGTGACCTTTTCCTTATGTGCCGCATTTTTTCGACTAGAGCAGGCTTAGTCTTGGAGGGTATTTCCAGCGTCCTTCAAGGAGGATGGTATGTAACCTAGCCTGGCCTATCAGGTGGCAGAATACTAAGTACCTCAGGACCACCTGAAGCCAAACATTATCGTCATGTCTTCAAATCAAGATATGGGTATCAGGCAAACAAACGTCAGTCGACGATATGACGATACAATCTGGCTTGAGATGATCCCGAGACACTCTAACATTTATTATGCTAATTTAGGTTCCATACTGACCTCCCTACAGAACGTTAGAGGAAGGGGTGTCGATGGTCTAATTGTGATTTAATGAGGAAGAACGAAAGTGACCGAAATGTTTGCTTTGCATGCCCAAATCCATCTGCTATAGACGTTGCACATCGGATCTCCTTCAGAAGAAATAGATACATGGTTTACAGAAGATATTGTGAATAGTTTTGAAGCATATATGTTAAGTCCATGTTTCATACCTACCGGAGTTCCGCCATGTGTGACGCTTTCCGTGTACTTGAAGTCGCACACAATGAAACAAGAGAGGTAGGAGCTCATAGGGACCGATCTCTGGAAATGGGTCTCTACAAGCCCGTCTGGTCTGGTGTAAGCCGCCTGGGGATGAAGACAAGATGAGTGAATAAAGATAGAAGGGACTGATGCGATACACCGCCATTAAAACACTGAACAGAAGTGATGATCTGCCGCGCGGGCGGATGCATTTTCTACGTGCTTCAATTTTCAATAAAAAAAAGATAATCAGCATAGAAACACATTTGTGCTTGTAATGTACAAACTACGTCCCAACACAAATCAGTCCGTATTACAGCCTTCTTCATCTTCAAATAACCAATCCCTAAGACCACGTGACCTTGCGAAAATGTGACGTCAGCAGCTGGCTGCCTGTCATAGTTTCCCAGGAAATAGTTTTCGCTTTGGCTGAACAGGCAAGACTAGATATGACAAAAAAGTCACTAGTCCCCCTGCAGTTTCAGAACAAGGTGCCAGGGAACCTTGACTTACAAACCACTTCTGGTCCTACAAACTATCTGCCACAAAAGAATCAATACCACAGCATGTTCAGAAAAGATAATGTAAAAGAAGACATTCTTCTATAGAAGCAAGTAACATGGCTAGGATCGCAACTTTGGGATCGCGACACCTACCCAGACAGCAACTATCATTACATTTCAACTACGTCGGGCCATTGGCCATACATAAACATACACACAACCACCCACTGGAAACAATACCTCCTTCCCGGAGGTACCAGACGTGTGACTCACCTCTATGGGCATGTTTGAGATAGCGATGTATTCCGGCTCGTGGATGAGAATGGTGCTAAACTCCGCCTTCAGGGCCGGTTCGTCGAAGTGAGGGAAGGCCCTCCGGGCGTCAGTGGGCTGGAATTTGCTGGTAGCCAAAGATCTATAGAAAAGTTAGAAGATGCTTCAATATAATGCCTGTACTAAAAGTGCACGTACCCAGAAAACCGTCTTCCACAGAGCCACTCAGTTATGGAACATTATTCCACTTGAAACCCAAACAGCTCGCACATTATCCTCCTTCAAAGCCAAAGCCTGGCTCTCCCTCGGAGACCCTACACCATGCTATGTGATTTCCTATGTGTACATATTGTATATGATGTATATATATATATATGATGAACATTTGTAAATTTGTCACCAAATTTTGCTATGTCAATGATAGTGATTTTATATTGATAATGTTTACTGCAATGATTTTATATGTAACATGTATTGTTCTCTCCCAGGGCTAGCCCTTGGCAATATCCTATGGCTAGTTGGGCAGTCCTGGCTGTCTGTAAACAGCCGAACGAATAAATAAATAAAATGCCTCTGATTTTGATCTCTGGCACATCAAGTGTCCTAGCTCAGACCATTGTATGTGTGTGGTGTGTGTGTGCCTTTGGTCTTTAAAAGTCTATATATCTACAAAGGGTGATATTGAAAAGGAATTGCCAATTAAGCGTGCAATTGTACGATATATACAGTGATCTTCTGATCTTCTTCGAGATGATTTAACTCAAAAGTATTCCTATGATTTTGTGCAATCTAGGACATGTATTTGGTCATTTTGTAGCTTCTTTGTACGGCTAACTCTTTGGGGGGGGGGGGGCAACGGGCGAAAATTGGGTCAACGTGGCCTTATTGGGTTATAATAGCCAGTTTCTTTGTGATGAAATGTTGTAACAAAAGTTAGTCTGATTATGGACTTTTTTCCACTTCAAATCCCACAAGAAGCTCTAACTTTGAAACAGAGTACTCGTTTATAAAATCAAAACATCATTTGATTTCTGCCCAAGGGTTATGTTCCTTATTTCAAGCAATACTAACACCAGTCAGTCAGAAAATCATGTCGCCGGGTAGGTGGTACAGACAGAGCACTTAAAAAAAAGCACTTAAAAACCTGCTGGCGACAGAAGGGGGTCGTGTTTTGATAGAAGAAAAATCGCTGGACATGTTCCAACGGGAACATGTCAACGGTAGGAACCATAATTGACAAAGACGTTCAATGTACCGTTGCGTTTACAGTTCTCATTGTAGACATGCCCCCTGGTCCTTTTTTCTCCAGATGAACATCGTTGGTTTTAATTCCTTGCTTTAGCTGTTCATTTTGCCACTTTCTGAGATTATATAGCTTCGTTTGATCGGTGAGAGAGGGGACAGGAAGTTATCCTTGCTGTTATTGTATGCGATTTTACAGTGAGTGGTTACTAGGTCCTTTCAACATCTACGTCCTAGTGTAGCTTTGAAATAACAAACATTCAAAAAATGGAACTTATTTGTGGTCGTTCAAAAAAGGTTTTGATTGGGCAATTATGAAGCAGATGTAAGAACCCGACTCATACTCAGTGTATTACGCGTTTTTATGCCCCATTTAGAACCTCTTTGAAGTATTGCGATATTTCAGTGATTTGCCTCTTTTTTTAGGAACCGATTTCTCGAAATGAGAAGAGGCAAATCCTTAAAAAAGGTGCAATTCATGAAAGACTGTTGCACCAACACGAGGAAAACATTGTGCTGAATCATTGCATCTGCTTTGAGATTAGTAACTAGGTATAACTTATGACAAACAACAAATTTTAATTTGTTGTTTGTCATAAGTTATACTGTCTTAAAAGACAGTGTTTGCCGGTATTATGCAAGTCATTTGAACCGTGACTAACACATCTCTAGCTGTTAAAACTGGACAGCTACAAATATTACACTTTTATTGTTCTATGGTGTTCCCAAAAGAGTTCACTGCTTGCACAGCACACAGATGCTATATTTGCAGCCCTGTTCGACAGCTTTTAACATGTTTACACCCTTCAAGTGGCACTGGAAACGCCTGTAATTACCCGTCGACTACCATAAGATTTAAGAAATCTAAATAAAGAAATAAATGAAATATGACAATGAATAACTCGTAGCAATATGATTCAACTACAACTTTTAAAAAACCGCGAAATCATGTAACGTTGTATCTTACGTACTAAAACATAGTTGTTTAATGTTTGTAAATGAAAGTGCCTGACCCACCCATAAATCAACTGTTTCACGTCAGCGTTAAACAGAGAGAGATTCGTAACAGTTGTAACTAACTGTACCAAGCATTACAAACTACATTACAAACTACCGGGTATTTTGAAAGGGCTGTTTTCTTTTCTTGATCGATAGCAAGCCGGATAGAAAAGACCGCTGGAGACGGATAATCTAGAGAAAGATCTCCTGCATTGTCGTTTGACGTAAGGCGTGTGTGTGTTTTGTAACATTTATCTCAATTGGAACAGGGTCGGATTAGATAAGGAACATGTGACGGATATCAAGTACATACAAATGTCACATGCCTGAAACGCAATCAATGTAGACTATAGGATATGATGCAACATTGTAATATTGCATCATACTTAATGGAAACTTTGTAAGATTGTATGTCGTTACGTTATCGGGGTCATATTTATTCTTTTAACGGTGCGGTTATTCGAGGTACTTGTATGTGGTTGTCTACAAGATTAAAGTTGTCACTTAAGAGCAAAACTGTCTTAACTTCACACCCCCATGGGCCTAGCAAACCGTTAAATGTGCCTAGCTTAATCAGAAACAGATTAGAATTATTAGAAGAAGTCTATACGTAAGTACCTGGTCTCGCCCTGGGAGTTGGTGTAAGTGCTCTTGTAAAATCCCACAATGTGGCCGACAAGACTGCCGCTGAAGTCCACCGTCACCACGTACATGTCCCCGGCGTCGTTTGCGTTGTTCGCCGGAATCTCACCCGACATTTCGATGATGTAAAACTGGTTGGGTAGATATTCGAACGTACGGAGGACATTGTAAGTTGCCCCCGTCAGTTTTTGCTCCACGGTCGGTGTCTGGAGCTCAAGTTCGTTGATGTGTAGAAGGATATACTTGGTGGGTTGGCTGATTTTCAGGTCCATGGCTACCTTCCCAGTAAACGTGTCAGCCACGAGATCCGGCTGGAGGGTGAGGTTGTAGTGTACCGGGACGATGTAGTCGGGTAGGCGGAGGGTCAGCCATGGGCTGTCCGGCGGCCACATGGTCTGAGTCGTCGTCGTCGGAACCGCCGCCGTCGTGGCCTCGTCTCCCGCGGATTCATCGGAGTCTCCTGGACTTGTGCTCGCGGCCTGGTTGGTGGTTACGCCGACGATGAGCCCGATGATAGCCGCGACGACTACGAGGAAACCGACGAGCAAGAGAAGTCTCTTCTTACCAAACTTTTCCAGACAGGAAGCCATTCTTGTAACGAAAGGAGCGGACTCCCAGCAAGTGATGAAGAACCAATTAAAGTTTTCAGTGGGCGTTGTCCCGCGGCACCACCCCCAGTCGGCCTGTATTTCTCCAGAAAACAAATTTGCGGTTAAAGTTTAGCTACAGTTCACATACTGGGGAGTTTCCTATTCAAACACAATGAGAGCAAATAGAAACATGGCCGCTAGCAAACATAATAGTGGTGCCAGGTGAAACACAGAGTCGCTTTGTACTTACTTTAACTTCTCTTGGGACTTGTCCAGAGGGCGGGAAAGGTCAAGTGTTGTGGTGAAACTGGACTGCTTCTGAAGCTCAAGCTATATTTCAGGTAGCATATCAAAGCATGTCGTTAACGTGTTTCTTTCTATCGAAAAAAGGGCATGCGTGAAATTTAGCTGATTTTAGCCTTTCATTGTTGTACAGAAAAATAAGTTCGTAATACTGACCTAAAGAGTTAAAGTTGTCAGATCTCGCCCTTGACACTCTACAATATTTCGGAATGTGCAAATACTTCTGTGATGTAGTAACATACCGATTGGTTTTCATCTGTTCTACTGAGTTTTAAGTCCATCTGATGTGATGAACGTAAGTTGGCCCAGAAACGTCTGAGTGATGTCTGCTGGGCTGACAGCCTACCGGAGGGGGGTGCCGTGCGCCACGCTGAGGGGCACTGATTAACTTGGCATGTACCGGGTAGTAGCGGTACATCAGTCAATGGAAAACACACGGGGAAAGCGAAATGTATATCCACGAAGGTGCATCATTTAAAATTGTAATGTAGCGGGTATCAAAATTTAGATCGATTTTAAGGCACTGCAGCGGAAATGATACGGAAATGATGCGGAAATGATGCGGTTTTGATATCTCGTATTCCGGACATACTTTGGTCATGATTCCAGTCATTTTGAGTTGAGAGTAAGAGAATACAGAGAATAAGTTGTCTGGGCCCCTAGTTTCTTTTTCTGGAACTGCAAGGGCCGATTTTGTTTGGGGGTTTGAAAGATATTGACTCAATCAGAGATCGACTGAACGTGTAACAGTGATGTTCAAGCGCCGCCGACTGACCAGTGTATCCTTTCCAGACCTTTTAGCCTAGCGGTTTAATAGTGCGTTGGCTTCGTGGGTTGGCGGGCCCGGGTTCGTGTCCAGGGAGCCAGGAGACTATACTAGTCACCCCTTGTATTTAACCCCCGTGATGTTTGGAATGAATATGGCTTGAGTGATGTTAACAGTGATATCAAATTTTGCTTACGTAGTTCTACATCTCGCAAGGTATAAGACTTTCAAGCCACAGCGGAACTTTCATAAACACATTTAAATAAGCACACCGATGCCCAGAAAAAAAAAACTTGCCAAATCCTCACAACCAATCTTAACGTTCTATCGCATGTGACAGGCCTTGAGTCGTTTAAATGATTAGCATGTATGGCGGAAGGTGAAACTCGGCAGAGGGGTGAAAGAAAGACACTTGATAGGAACAACCTGTGTTATCTATATCTTTAACATGTTTTATGTTGACTGCTTCCTCTACGGTCAAATCAAGGCCAAGCAACATTCTCGTTCTGTTTTAGGATTGAGTCAAATTAAGTTATACGCAAAAATACGTATTGTAATTGTTGTCATAAAGCCCCCTTTACAAATCAAGAATTTAGCTCGGCCGAGTTGTCACTCTAAACTACGAGGAGGTATGTAAACCCTGATGCCGACGAAGAAACTCTGCTATTTGTTCGTAGGCATCAGGGTCATGCCTCCTGGTAATTTAGGACATTTAGAGCTCGCTGACAACTCGGCCGAGCTAAATTCTTGATTTGTAAAGGGGCTTAAGCATTGAGAAGGAAGCCAAAGTACAAGAAACGTGAGTGCGTGCGCGTGCGTGCATGCGTTCGTGACTGTGTGTGTGTTGTGTGTGGTGTGTGTGTATGTACATGTATGTGCCTTCGCCTCTATGTGTATTATGATGTTAGCCTTCTTCGCAGACCTCTAACAGCGTCGTGGGGGGAGGGGGTGATTCGTGATTTCCAACATGGGCTAAGCTTCTCTAAGTGTCAGGAGAGGGAGTTTTCGCGTGACCAGAAGGGTCCAGAGGCGCCTAAACTCCATCTCCTGGCATTAGGAAACCTTAGCCCATGTTGAAAATCACGAATCAGAGACCCCCTACACCCCCACCCCCACCCCCCACCCCCCACCCCCATGTAAAAGCCGGTGCCCAAGCATCTACCGCCAAGTGCCAAGGTTGTTAAGACGAACGATTCTGCTGGTAAAGCACATATCATGATATCTGATAGGAAAACGGAACGAAAGCATAGACATAGAATGCAGGTAACGTCAACTATTCCAACTCAGCGTAGAACACAAATCAGCTACACGGACACATGCAACAAATATTCACTCACTGTGGCAGTGCGAAGCACCAAGGGAACACTCCAACTTTGTGTCGCTCCTAATCACGCCTTGCCATGGAAGAGTAGAACTCTCTGTCACAGTTTACATGTTCAGCTGTCCCTGGAAAGTTTCCTCGCAGGGGTTTCTTCTCTCGGGTCACCGGTTGTTGGTCGACGAAGGAATTCCGGTCAATAGATCACAATTATAAAGCCTTGCAAACTAACATCTGTGTGACTGCCTGGACATCTTCCATCACTACTTATAGCACTAATTGAGAGCAGATAGTAATACTTGGCGTTTAGGGTTTTTCCGAATTAATTCAGTGTCTTTCGACGGGTGCTGTTGATTTTAGTGATAAGATTGCGCCTTATGTGAAAACAAAGTCAGCAGGTTTTTGATAAAACCTAGGTATGGCGCTACTAGTACTAGTACCATATTTGTGCTTGTTGACAGTGAAATCTTTTGTCTGACAGTTGATAGTAAAGCAAGTGAAATCAATGCTAAAATAGCCATTTGTCCATTACATGCAGTCCATTACATGCATTTGTCATTATTGCCGAATAAACATCATTTTAGGTCCTCAACTACAAAAAAATTACCCCCGCTCGGGTATGGTGTGAGGGACTGCATTCACCATTTCGGATGGGTACGTAAAGCCAGCGCATGGGGAGTTTCAGGCGTAAGGGAAAGAGCTGCACGTAAAACAAGCCAACACACAAATATCGGGAAGAGCAGGAAAGATCCGATGGGCTTGGCTGTAGCGATCCTAGAACATTGTTCTACTAATAGATAGACGGTGAAACATAACACTTATATTCTGAAATTACATTTTCATTTGCGATTTCAAAGTAAGAAACAGAGACTATTGATAACAGCAAAGGAGTTGCATGCATTGCATTGATCATTCTTTTGGGGTTCCTCTGCCTATGGACTGATGTTGCTTCATCTCAGTTGGGGGGTTGCAGATTTACGGCATTGTGCATCTATTCAAAGTGACGAAAGTTACGGACTGAAACATGTATAGTGACAGTGTTAGGTCAATAAACCGTAACTAGTCAATGAGGCACTCAAAGCGATCATAGATACAGGGATGACTGACATCATCGGCTGTTTACTTTGTGGCGTTGTCTACCATTCATCTTCACACACAGTAAACAAGTTGACTAGCGTGGCAAACAGGTAAAAGATACGTCTATTTGGATATGACAAACAAGCGAATGACAATTCAGTCCATACCAATAGTAACTGTTCAAATTTTGCACAAGAAAAAGAAGGCGTTGCTCAACACAAGAAAATGCTTAACGGGAAATTTTATGGGTAATTAAGTTCACTGTTGAAGTATTTAGTGCCTACACTGGGAATGTTCTCTAAAATAAAACGTTCCTTAAGGGTCCGGACGTCCGCATTTGTCGTACGTAGTCGTGTGAGAGCACTCTTCTTGGAGCAGTCGTTCGTGTGCCGTGCACAGTCCAGTTGTCTTGTTGTGTTATTAGCTCCGGCGGTTGGTTCTGTAACAACCTGTGGCTGTGCTATGTTTGAAAATCCTATAGCAATAGTACATCAACATCGCACGAATATCTGTACCGGATGTACCCGCGCCGTTATGTTTCCATTGATAACAACTGTTAACAAGTTATTATCAATCGCTCATTACGAAAAACTTCAAAACGATACATTCTGGTTCATTCTATTACATGTCCAAGAACGCCCATACATTTTTTTACTAAATGTAAAAAAAAGGTGCGAACAAATTCGGGTTCGTCTTCATCACAACGTGTGATAATTGTAAAAGTAGATTTAACTTAGCATTAAAAGAAATGACCAGAATAGTGACATTTTAATTGACCCAATCTTACATTAGAAGCTCAGCAAGACACTTGCTTTTACGTGAACAACAGATCAACAAAACCATCCCTTGGTCGTAACAGTTACAATGCTGAGTTTGCTGACATATCTTTCATGTTATCTGACAGTAGAAATATCTATCTTAATAACGTATCTAACACAGGGTGTCGCCCTACTGCAACGATCGGATTCTAGAAGCTGAATGTGGTCTGCGTCCGTACAATGTACAAGCAATGGTCACAACACAACAACTTGTAAACATAGCAAGAGTGCAACAGCCACAAGTAGTATAGCATATCATACCTTACATCTCATATCGAAACATTTCCGTATAATATGTTTTTATATTATACATACATATACCATATGCGACTCTCAAAAATATATCAAGGACACCCTTGACATGTTTTGTTCGACTACCTAGCCAGACGGCGGTTGTTACCTATACAATACATGTAGTAGCTAACAGCAGCTCCCTCTAGCGATTGTAACATACACAGCAAGACCAGGTCGCTTTGAGTTTGAAAATCATCCCGAATGAAAAAGAGAAATTGGTGACACAGGCACAAGTATAGGGTGTGACCCTCTGACAATGAAGAAAAGTATCGAGTATCAATTTTGTTGCATCGATGTTCCGTCTAGCAATTTAACAAACACAGCAAGATTCAGCAACCAGTCTTTTGGGAATTCTTCCTGAATCAAGACTAGAGATTGGGGGCACAGGCACGAGTATAGGATGTGACGTCATGTGGGTAGAGAACAAGTATCCAGTAGCAAGTTTTGTTCTTGGTATCTTATAAGGCAGCCTATCTATCTATCATCGCCAAGAAACGGATTCTTGGATGCTTTAATATAAATCTGTCAAGCAGCAACAGTTGTACGGACAGAATACTCATTCCAATGTGAACATGATGTCTAGAATTGATATAATATATTCTTTGCCATATACAGCCTGTAGTCAATGACTATAGGGTTGTGACGAAAACCCGTATATCCATGTAAGATTCACGTACACACGACAGACTATATGGCAATTTACACTATTCTGAGCATAAGTCTGATAATCAGAGCACTAGTAACATTCTAAATGATATAACACTTGCCTTACACCGTTACACGTAAACCTGAATCTTTTCACGACGCCTCTGAGACTCTCTGAGGCTGAGCCTACTTCGTAAAAATTTGTCTGGAGCTTCCTCCGAAGGTTTTGAATTTGAAACAGCAACAACACTTATGACGTCCTCACTGGCTGGTCAGATCAAGGTCCTTGGTTCTAAAGCTCTTAATATAAGGACATAAAGCTCTTAATATAAGGACATTAGGTGCATGAATCTCAAAATCTCGCGAGGCTCTAACGTTCTCGTCTACCCTCGCGAGAACTGCCGACGCTCCTAAATGTTCTCGTGTACCCTCGCGAGAGCTGGCGATGAGGAGTCCGCGGTGAATGACGTCACTGTGTGAGAGCATGCCATCTTTTGACCATGTCTTTCTGGTTGTTGACCATCTCTGTCCAGTGTTCTAACTCCTTCCCGCGGGCGTACATGAATGGGCCGACCACTACACGTCCAACCTGCCGTTCGGATCCTGTATACAAAATGTAATGCATATATATTACTGGTACACAGAACGGCATTTTCCATGTAACGCTAGCGCTGTTATACTGCTAACATGTTCAACTCATATATCCGTCTACGTAGGTCAGTTTCTTTATACTGCATTCCAAATGCGAGAACAGATCGCTCATACATGACTGTGCTGTTATCCATAACATTCTGTTGTTCTGTATGTAGCCTCGTAGTACTATTGTCTGTATAGCTATTAGTTGTTATTGGTTGCCATACATTGTACCTTGTGCGACAGTTGAGCAATGAAATTCACTCATTCATTCTTACATATATTTGACTCAAAAATGGCGCTATCATTACTCTCATATGAATATATATCATGTACAGTATGCAGACAGTCGTTGATTTCAATAATCAAGTCACTGCGACTTACGATTTTGTATGGCGCAACTTTAAATGAACCACAGAAGGTTAACGAAAAATCACTTTTAAAGACAAACGACACTTCATGGACTAGTATGCAGGTATCTTTTCTTACTGTATTTTAGATTTGACCATACAAAAGTCACTATACTTTCTGCCGTGTCAATAATGCTTAGGTATCAAGATTGAATCGCCCTCTTGCGATTTGTCAGCACACTTCACCAACCTTCGTCTCCTGGGGTGACCTGTACTATGGCAACGCTCAAGCTGGACGTGTCAAGTTGCGTGGGGCTTAGCTTGAAGTTGAAGCTCTCGTTGTACAGAGGGTCACTGCTGTTGGTGACTACGCTGGTTTTCTTTGTCTTCAGTACATGGTTGCTGTTCATTAGTGTTACTCGCGCACAGGAATCTGAAAGTTACAGAATCAGAGGGAAAACAGTTTTGACAAAGCTGCAAACATTGAGAAATTTTATGAAATGTGTAACTATTAGAAGAATGTGCCTGTTTAATTCTCAGTATGGTTATGTTATAATAGCATAACGTTAGTTGTACTATGAAGAACTTTAGTTGGCGAACTCGAACGCATAACGTTACAGTATAACTCGTATAAGCCGTGCCCAGCTACCACTGTGACAGTTCTTATAATTAGCACACTACCAAGACATGTATCTACCTATCAACTCCTAGCTTGCTTGCCCACCTGCAACCTTCCTCATCAGAGGATACCACTGGTTGTACTACCGACGGACCATGCTGGGTGGCGCTTCGGCCTCACACCTGACTAAGTATATTTTCCCCTAGGGTTCCATACCTGATAGTATTTCACTTAGGAGGGTAACTGAAGGACTACCGTAACGTTGGCAGGTAAATATGTCTTGGTTGTGAAACAACCCGATGAAACTTGGGAAAGGCACTTTACACGACTTTCCTCACTTTACTCAAGTGAAAAATGAGTCGTCCCTCGGATAGGACGTTAAATGGAGGTCCCGTGTGTGGGAGAGCCATACCCTATGCACGTTAAAGAACCCGCCACATGTGCGAACATCCACCCGAGCGGATCAAACCATTCCGGCCAAAATAGGGGTAGGGAATCTCCCGAGCAGCCCTCGTAACCCCTGCTTCGCCTATTGGGTCAGTTAGTCCTCACTCATAGTGAGCAATTGGGCTGGTCTCAATCATGATGTTTCTGACCTAGGGCGAAGAGTTGCTGTTACAGATCCAATCATGTAACCCGTAACATTGAGTGGCCTTCAGGCCTTGTTACGTGGTGACCATTGAGTAAAAAAAAAGTAAAAAAAATTAACGGATACTAGAGTCCATTCCAAGACACCATGCGGATGTTTGTTGCCATTGTTTAGAATTGATTTTAAAGTTTTGTAATTATATGTCTAGGACATTTGATACTTCAGAAATATTTTTAACACTGTTTCAACTTTATAAATATTTCCCTGGTCCTGTAAAACTTTGGAAATATTCATGGTGTGGAATTGGATACTTCTAATGGTTTCTAAATAATGATAACAGCATTCTACCATTATTTACCATTTTCTACCATTTTCTACCATTTTTTGTAAATGGTTCGGTGGGCTGGGAAGATAGCAATTCACACATCCTTGCAAAGTATGGTTGGGTGCCATGCAACAATGGCCCACCACAAAGGACCCACCAGTGCCCAGAAGTGAAATCTAAAAATATACAGATGCAACAGTAGGGCTTACTTTTATGGGGCCATAAACTAATTTTACCATTTGGCCAGGTTTACCATTTTTTGTAAATATTTGTAAATGTGAAATAATCACAGAGAGGTTTCACAATTATTCTAAATAAAGATATTTTTGTACAGTTACTTTCAAAATGTTTCTAAAATATTCAAAGAAATTCAAATAAATGAGTATTTTCTTAGTCAATTTTTTGAAAATAATTTAATTATTGTGGCTCAGATACTCTTTTA
The DNA here is from genome assembly GCF_000003815.2 of Branchiostoma floridae. Lineage (NCBI taxonomy): Eukaryota > Metazoa > Chordata > Leptocardii > Amphioxiformes > Branchiostomatidae > Branchiostoma > Branchiostoma floridae. The sequence continues at coordinate 22,661,148 of NC_049981.1, read as the reverse complement.
TTCAAAATAATTCAGACTAATTATAAATATCGCCTAAAAACCCTCATGGTGTCTTGGACGTGTCTAGTACATAATTTTTAACGGATTTGTTCAATGCAAAGCCATTTGACCACTTCTAGTCTAGGCAATGAACTGAGCTGATGCATAAAGAAAATCATTATGCTAGGAGAAAGCAGTGGACATTGGTTAAGAAGGGTTGATAGAAGGGAAACAGTTGTCATCAGTTGATAAACATGGCAGTCCGAGAAAATAAGCTGTAGAGCAGTATAACGATGACATCAACTGAAAAGCCTGCCTAACCATTGACGACGTACCTACTGCAGCCATCCCTGCCAGTTTCTTGACGCCCCTCGCTCTGAGCACGACCACAGTGAGCCGCTCCAGGTGGTTGTTGTAGGTGAGCGAGAACTGCACCTCGCCGAGATCCGACGTTTCCTGTAGCAAACAGGGATAACAAAGTACATATGACGCGTGTACACGTTTGTTAAGATGTTCAAAAATTCACCATAGGGTTAGTGTCCCAACCCGCGAGGTGTATATGATAACGCCATGACTACTCGAATTTTACATAACCATCGAACTAACCATCAAACGTACGGAAGTTTCATTGGCGAGACAGAACGCTCATTGAGAACTAGATTCCTTAGACACAAACGCCCTCGCTCGCTGTCGTCGGAAGTCTCTTAACACATCCACATTGAATCATCGGACCATACCACTTTACCAGACAAAGTCAGAATACTGGACACTGGTCAGGAGTTGTGATAAGAATAAAGGAGGCCATAATCATCAGGACACTCCATCCATCAATAAACAGAGACGGTGGGTGATATCAACTTCCTGACACGTTTGACCAATTGCTGACGTCACTTATACGCAAGATCACATGTTAATGAGGTCACATCTTCGTAACTCTTGCGAGTTTACGTTTTTGGTCATTATTGATACTGGCAGTGGTTGAAAATTTAATCCTTGTATACCTTTGTGTCGGAAGAAAGTTTAGTATTGTACTATCATAATCACTACCAACACAGATGAGCTTCCATGATAATTTGAGCATCTCTCTGTCTCACCATGTTAGATTTTTCCTCCAGGTCCTTCCACAGCACGATCTTCTGCCCATCGTCATAGTCGAAGTCTTTGAAGGGGTACAGCACGTTACCCAGAGTCCTGTGCTTCTTGTGACGGTCTACGTCATACACGGTGAGCCGGAGGGTGCGAGTCTGTAGGGCCTTGTACGACACCTGTAGAAGATGTGAAATTACCCGTTTGCTGAAGGATTTGTATATACTGCACTTTGAGAGCAGCGGAAGGCGAAATACTTTCTGTGATGATGACGAAAGAAATCGAGGCTATCTGAAGAGGCCATCGACATACAACCCAATTTCTCCACGTTTACGGACGAAAACTACAGTCCTAAAGTCGCAGAACCAACGAACCACAGAGCATATTTTCAATTCGTATTCAAATATCTAAAAAAAAAACATCGAAACATTTTGCATCTGACATTGGAGTAGCCACATGTATTGTTGTTATTAATAATTGTATCAATGATTTTTGAAGGTGCAATATCTGATTTTCTGTGCAACAAATTTTAAAAGGGTTTATTCACAAATGTTAACGGAGTGATACTAATATTGTTTAGTGTAGGCAACCATCGAACTTGTGGGTAATAATACTAATATGTCAAAGATGACTGCCCCTGATTTATAAACAGTTTTCTTCTCGATCATTGTCTCGCTTTGCATAACAATGTCCACACTTGTTTTGTTCATGTCTTAGATGTCTTCACCTTTGACATATATTACCTACAACTCCTGTACGTTCATGTGGCTGCACTTGTCTACTCGGAACTATAAATGTGCTAATTCCAGTGCGTTTACCAGTTTTGGTACACTTTATCACGTTATATCGGTACACTTTAATTCTTGTTCTTTAACTGACCTGCTAAACTCGGACAAAGTAATGGCAAGCATCAATGGTAACGACCCAAGTCTATTTCATGTTTAGCAAAAATATTTGTGAAAAAAATTGCAGGCTAAATCATGGTACCTGAAAGACGAAACTTTCGTCGAACTTGGGGTTGGTGGTCTTCCTCTTGAACTTGGACTGCACGAATCTCCTCTCGTCCGGCAACAAGAAGATCTTGACGAAAGGATCGCAGGCGTTGGAGCTTCCCGGTGTGCGGCTAGGATGGGGGACGGCAAAGGGAAATGTGAGTCTTGAAATATGTTATGTATGGTATGCAGTTCTTCTATCTTCCACTAGTCAGTCTAGTGGGCGTAGCAACAATGTGCTTTATCGGATGACCATAAGACCTGCAGTTGACTTCTACGGGTGAATGGCGATACCTTTTGGATAGCAAATATCGTACGGTTCCCCAACCTTTCGTTAATAAACAGTGCTTGGCAAGTAGTAATTTACATCTAACAAATTTTATGACCATGCAAAAGTACCTTGGAAGATTCTTTATTTTGATGAGGCTGACCAGTAAGCGCTCCGCCTCCCGTTGATACTCCAATGCGAACCAAACCCTCCCGAGGTGGTCTTCGGGAAAGTTCGTCTCCGAATCGTCCTGAGTCGCCTTGTAAAGGTCGGGGTCAATCGCACCCAATGAAAACATACCTGGGGAAGCAAGCGTGGACATAATGTAGTCAGAGGTATCACTTGAGGGGGAACTTATCCAATCGTATATAGCTTCCGAGTCTCTTCTGTCCTCTGCGCAAATACGAAGACAGAGGAGACTTGGGAGCTATAATATGACTGGATACCAGGCTAGGGAGAGCTAAAGAAATGATGAAGAAATGTATATATCAGAACCGTACAACGATCCCTGCAGGGGACGCTACAAACGCATGGGGACAGGGGACGCTACAAACTACCCCTACATTTGATCCGTTGCTCACGGAGTCACGTGTCTACAATCTAAATAGTGAATAAAGAGACTCCATTTTCACAACCAGGGACACCTATAGCTGTAGTGCAATTTGGAAGCCCTATGGTGAAAAAATAGACTCTTTATACTGTCAGTGACGTACAAACCTTTTAAAATATCAAGGATGGTGTACAAGATTCTTAAAACATTTATCATATTCAAGTATACCATATGTTAGCCTGGTGTCTAGCCGTATTATAGCCCCCGAGTCTCTTCTGTCCTCTCCACAAATTTATTAATGCATTTGTCCATGTTTATGTATTTGCGGAGATGACAGAAGAGACTGTGAAGAGCTATGATACGGCTGGATACCAGGCTAACCATATGTCATATGTAGAATATGTAATAGCCTGGGCACCCGACCCCTATACGATGTCAAAAAATATCTATCCTTCCCATACGATAGATATTTTTGAGATAGGGCTGGGGTCGGGTAACCAGGCTACAAATATAACGGATCCGTTATCATATGTAGAGTATAACGTAAGTGATCTCCGTACTGTTTTGAGGACCCTCCGTGGAGGACCTCCTCGATGGAGGCGACGACGAGTCCGAGCCGCTGTCGGGATAGATCGGCACCCCGAGTGCGCCCGAAGTCCCTTCCATTCGGGGCGACACGACGGGTCGGTCGAACTGTCGGGTCTTCTTCGGCGGCGTGCTCGGTAACACGAACGCTTGGACGTTTCTGGAGTTGACACTAAGAAACAACAGTACGCAATGAGTACATTAAGGAAATTAAACTGTTTCAGAATATTGTCACTGCATATATTCAAGGACTCACTCGTGCTCAACTATCCCTAAATCACCGAGCGATCATTTCCGAGCAGCTTTCCGAGTTTCATACTCATTTTCCCAACATTACTGACTTTTTGACTTATCGACCCCTGACACTCCTGCCAACTCGAGATCCACGAAAAGCGGCCCTAACGAGTCTAAATAAAGGCACAAACAACAAACAAAAAAAACTGAAAGATAGACGTAATATACCAACTTGTTTTCCTCTGCAAAATTCACAAACTACACCCAAAGTCAGAGTAAAATCCCACCGACCTACATGCACCACAAATTAAAACACAGATCACTTCTTCTGACCTCACCTTAAGAAGTCGTACCGTTACTAACAAGGCTAAGGCACTTCTGACGACCTACATCGCTAAATTAATCCCAGCGGTGCCCTTCTTACTCAGCAACGACGTCGTTTCGGGCAAATTATCGTCCCAAGCTTGCTCTTAAGAGCGAGTCGTATGGCCCCTTCACCTAATGTAGGTATACTGTTCAGAAAAATGTCGCTAGGGTTTTCTCTTATGATTCTGAAGGGACCATGAAACGATGTTATTGCAGGGATTTGAGTGCAAAGGTCATGACCTCTAGGACCCATAGCAGTCTTCTCGTAGTGATCATAGTATACATACGTCTTATAGTGGAAACTATGGAACATTAGGTTTGACGACATGTGTTTTTTATTCCATTTGAGCAGTAGCCGGTACCTCTTAAAACCTATAATGGCTATACAATGTACTCTCCAAGCAGAGGTTCGGCTCTGGCCGTTTTTTCTAGTATACATGAAGAGCGGGACAAAGCAGAAAACCCCCGGGTCCCACGAAAACGCTTTAAGATACGTTTAAAAAACGAACCTGACCTGTGTTTGGAGAGTTCTAAAGCCAAATACGTACATGGCTGACCATGCAAGTCAGAAGGAAGTGGGGACGCTTTAGTCCATTTTATATGAATCCGCTATCCTGCACTGTACACGTGTGTTCTTATGACAAGTACGTGTACGTCATTATAAATCTAACCAACAATATCGCCTGTAGTCTTTGGGTTTGATTACCTTGATAAAGATTATTTATAATCAAGACGCTTCGTGGCGACGTAAGATGTGTGACGTTGCCAGGACGGAGTGAATGTACGATTGTATGATTATGTGCTCAACCCAATTTGATTGTACAAACAGGCTGTTTCTCACCATCATAAACCTTTTTATACTTTCTCCACGTCCTACCTAAATCGCTGAGGGAGGGGAATTGGGGTTTTTTCCTTCAACCACTTTACCCAATTAATTATTGTTACGTGTGTTTGTATCTATCTTTCTGTCTTTCTTGTCAATTATCTGCCATTTTCATTTTGTTTTAATAGCGGTGCCAATATAAGTTGTGTCAACTGTAGTGGGCCGCTATCTGTATTTTGGCTATGTTTGTTTGTAATAAAAAAAATGTACACATACGTGAGTTGTGGCACGTTCTTCCTGTCCATGTCCACGGTGGTGTGCTCCTTCCCGCCCGCCCCACGACCGTAGATCTTTTCGTACGGGGCCTGGTAGGCACATCGCTTCTTATAGACCCGGTACACCAGGTACACCAGGATCAGTAGGAGCACCACGCCCGTGATGGAGCAGGCCACGATGGTCACTGTGGACGCTGGAGTGAATGGTTGAAGAATAGCGCTTTAAACAAAAACTTTTAAACAACGAACTCATAACCTTGATGCTTTTTGTTTGTTTGAGATTTTGATTAAATTCCATAGGTCGAAGAAAATATGCGTGATTGTAAGCATAATTGTAAGCTACGTCGATGTAGGTTAGACATCCAGGTAATAAGATACACCAAAAAGTAGTTACTCAAGCCACTTCCAAAACCATATCCAGTTGCTTGTGTAACTAATTTTTGGAGCATAATTGTAAGACATTACTTATTCACGTATTCGCATATTCTCCAAAATGAGGTTTTGGTCGGAGTGGGGTCATAGTAGTGGCCGGATTTCTTACATCTGCTTCCCTTCCGCCACTGCTGACCACTAATGGCAGGTCTTCCTGCAGCGCTGAGTTAAGCACTTACTAAAGTCTGACTCCCAGGGTAGTATACGACTGTGCGTTCGGAAACTGGGTACAATCAGCGCTGGTATACAATCAAAAAACAGCACAAGATTAAACAAGAAGCCCAATTCGTTGGCCTGATGCTGGTGAGGCTGGGAAAAAGCAACCTAACTGAATACTGTATAGAACTCGATCGAAAAACCAATAACATGTGTGTGCCAAAGACGACATTCAAATACACAGAAAACACCCTAACATCCTTATCAAGTGTTTCTTATTACAGTAACAAACGGCAATAGCAGTTGCGCGGTACACAGAAAACGATTAGAACTTACGCACGGTAAGCTCTCTAGCTTTCATCTTTGTTTACTGTCTCCTTGACAACCTACGCTGGGGTGATCCTCTTAATGTGTGAGTTTGAACGAAACAAGCTCTGCTGAATGGAGCTATCGGGACACTGATCGATTAAGTGCACACATACCCACATTTGAACGCAACGTGTTCTGCAGTTAGCAGGGGGTGGGGAGGGGGGCAGGATCGCGGGTGCCGGACAGTTTGCCACTGGCGGAACGTATTTGTTAGTAGCCTGTTTGTTTTGGACATGTCAGGCGGAACCGACAACGGCTCATGTGTGACAGGTGTACATATGAGACCGGTAAGTAAGCCCTTAGGGTTCATGATAATTATTCAAGAGGGGTTCAGTTCAAAACATTGACTCTCAGCGGCATGCCTTCCTTTCAACATGTACACTCACACGCTGCCTAATACGAGTTATTTGACTGCAAATTGTCCACTTCCTTGTATTTTCAGGCCTCTGCCCTTTTAATTCTGCCTCATCACATATTTCCTCCCATTCTCACAAACTGGGATGTAATGGTATAATCACGTACATGAAGCTAATAGCGACCTGTTGGTTCCCATGACAACCAACCCTAGACGCCCACTGCTCAAATACCACGTCGGTATTTCAGTACTTGACCTGTGAAAAAAACGGAATACTCGGGAAAAGGTCGAAAGTTCAACAGTGTTATGAATGAAATTTCAAGGACTCTATTTGGCTGATCCCAATTATTTTTCCCGAACAATATGAGTTATCTGCACACTCATTTGATCAGGTGAAAGACTGTTTACCTGTATAAAACAGATCGCACTATAGTTCCGCTGTGGAATACAGAACTAGTATTAAGGTCACAGATAAATGTAGAGTTGGCAGTCTGGCACAAAAGGCTAACTAGATAAACCAGCCGACCAAGACATCCGGCAAACCATGTGTGCATGACAAGCACTTTACTGCCACATGAAATATAACCGTAAGAAGTCGACGCCCCCTCGTCACGAAGCGTGCGCATTTCGCCACATGTCGCGCGTTTGTGAACCAAATGGATACTTAGAACTCAATGAGATTGCCCTTTTTAAGCCGAGAGAATTACCCACGTGTTTGCTGGAGCTACGTACAGGTGCGGTACTTAAAAGTCGTTCACATGAGACCTTACGTATAGGGTATCAGCTGTTGAACACTTTGTGTCTGCTTACGTATAGGTTATTAGCAGTTAAACTCTAATGTTGGAGACGTTACATGAAACAAAACAACCAAGAGATCATTTCCTCCCACCAATGCTGTTTTTGACGTGTTTAGGCGTTTTGTCGGGCTTTTTATTTTGTGCCGTTTTCTTTATGTCATTTGGGTCTACGGACATTAAGAAAATTGTACAAAACAGAGACCCCGACAAAAACGCCTAACCCCCCATCTAAAACGGCCGGAGCCGAACCTCTGCTTGGAAATTACTAGTAACAATATGTATCTACTCCATAAAGATGTCTAATCTACTACAAGTACGTAATAACATGTAGCACTATGGTGAAATTTCATTTGCCTCTACATAAAGTTCAATCAAGAGATTTCCACTAAGGAAAGGCTTTATCTGAATAATTAATCGCATTTCCTAAGTACAGCACTTTACCCTGAGAACGCTCGCAAATGTTCTCGCTATCAGGCGACAATAGTCTGCTCTTGTAAGTGACATTCCTGCGTGGCAGGTCCACAGGTCGTACAATTTATTTATAAAGAGTGATGTTTTTAAAAAGCCTTTCATTGTAGACCGTTCCGTCTATGTGTATGTGTAGGAACTATTTAATGAGCGTATAAAAATACCAATTTCTTTGTGTTTTGGTAATTACTATTAATGAAAAAAAAACACCTGTATCAAAGCAAATGTATAAATGATTTATACACAGCGTCTATGTTCCCAATACACAAAGAATATGGATATTTATTAATGCTGAACGGTTAGTTTTGCTTCAGCTAGAAGCTGAAACTTACAAACGCAAGAAATTTACCACTGTAGAACCTGGTTGTTTTACATAACCCAAATCCCGTGATATCATTTTATGACCGACATAAATTTAAATTCAAGACACCTATGAATGGCCTAAAAGGGAAGGGAGAGGGGTCATGCTTTTAGCATGTTGTCTACATTCCTTCGTTTCTACATAAGATGCAAATAATCTATTTTTACTTCAGGCGACTATCCACACATCTCTATATATATCTACAGTCCTATGTACACATCCGTACTGTATATCCTTGTAAAGCTCTCATAAGTACGTTTAAACCTGTTCAAAAAGGCTGACCCTTAACGTGACAACCAATACAGTCAGGGGATTAGGAATGGTGTAAAAGAATTTGTTGAACATGTTAGAAGAAGCAGACTATTCTGTAGTTGACTGCGTTTGTGCTCGGAATGTTTGCATGTCTGCTCTGCAGGATTCGAACCAGTGGTTTCTGTGTAAAGAAGACACCTACCCGACTGCTTCTGTCTCTCTGGCCTTTTCTTTTCCTTATAAGATTTTTAGAATGGTTTCAACTGTTTTCAAAACATGATCGCGTGAACTTGGTAGATGTTTTCCTTTGCCTCTTTCTCGTAAAACGGCAGCGAGTTGTATTTTGAAGGTGTTCAACCGTGCAGGACATGCCTCGCCATGTCTTGGGAAGCGTTCATGGCCGCCGAAACGTGTCAGTATGTTTACACACCTAAAAACCGAGGAGAACCCGGTCTTTATTCTCACTAACGAGGAGAAAAGGAGAGGGCCTCAGAGACTGATTTCAGTCTCATATGCCTCTCCAGGGAACACTGTTGGTGTGTTTGCCTGGTGCTAATAAGCTTCTTCTGTTGTCAAACATTTTAATGCCCTTTATTAATGTTAATAACATTAATTACATGTTCTGGATAAGATCCCCTATTTGATACCAGTCATTTGTGTGTCCTGTCTACGGTAACCTTGATCTTAACCTTTTAGCTACACGTTATTTTAGACGATCTTCAATCGGATTTATAAGCATACGCTACAAAGGTACCGGTGTAGTCGGTATGTAACAAAAGTACTAAACTGCACTCAAGGCTCAATTATGTTGTGTGTGTGTGTGTGGGGGGGGGGGGGGGGGGGGTTGTAACGATGACGCAAAATGAAGTTTACCGTACAAGCATGCAAAAAGTCATGTCTGTGTGACCATCACAGTATAGATTTCTGCCAGAAATATGTGGCTAAACCACCTGTTGCTACAGAGACTAATGGAGGTTTTTGACCAACATTATGGGTACATTATTCGCAGTTGCTTAGTCCAACACGACTAGCACAATGGTATAGCGTTCTTAGTTATACCACTACTTTAGATGCACCTGGCGTCCAGTGTTATGGGTCATAGCTGTTTCGTATCTTGTCTGACGGACTGATGTATATTATTGCATAGTTAGCTACAACACTGAGTATTTGTCAGTAAACATTCCTACACATTCACTAGTGGGTCTGTTTCCACCATTACAACAATGCAGTCAAACAGAGAACACACACATACCCATGTCTCCAGGAAGACTCTGCGATTCCTAGATGACACTTGCTCTTGCATGTAAGAAACCTTTTGTCGATCTGAATATCCAGAGGGTTTTTAAAGTTGTTAACGAAGCCACATCACGATATTTTAGGAAAAACCGCGCCCTGAAGTCCTGTGAACGGTATGCTGCAGAGTGCACACCCCTGTACTAGGTTAACCCCGAATGAGGGACAGTTCTAATAAGTAGCGCTCGGGTGGGCGTGGCTAGACATGTCAATCATCCGGTGACGTCATGGTTGGTGTAGAACCAGGATGTTCTCTCGGGTCTGTAACAGGTGCAGTGCCCTGGAGCACGTAGTCATGCCCGCACTTATCTCTTGTATAACCTCGAGTAGTACTAGTTCCAAGTATCGGACAATTACACGAGAATCCATCCCATTAAAAGGCTTTTTTGTTTTTGCAGAGAACCATTCAACCAAATGTTTTTTACGCCAAAGCGGTCAAACTGAGTGCACCTTGCCGTATGCACATAACGACCGTTTTGTTCCTTTCCCCTAATCGGCATTTTGAATGGTTACCTTTAAAAAGATCGATAGCCCTTTTGTGCATCCAGCCAAGCAGCCATGCGTTCCAAAGTACTTTTTTTGTTTCGCTACAAGAAAATAGAGTTCCTATACAGCAACAATTGCTTTCCAAAGAACGGTAATTTTTAAAGTAGATGTAACACGAATACTGTTTAGTAGATTCTTAATCTCTTTTTTTGATCCTTTAAGTATGGAACGTAACAACCTGGTCCCGATTTACAGCTGTAAAGCAAAAGCCACACTGAAAGGATACTAGACATCTGACACACAAAGATGTACCATTTATCATTAAGGCCTTTATTTCCGGATAAGTCCGGTCATTGTGCCTGTAGCTGGTGTTGCCATGTGAAAATGACACAGGCTGTTGGGAAGTCTCCGATGCGGACAACATCTGTCCACTCATCACTTTAATGCCCACGTACTTCACGTGCACCCTTTGGGTCCGTTTAAAACTTTCAACTTAATTCTTTACCAGGATATTTTTCTGTAATTTCTGGTAAAATTGGGCATATGTAATCCAAGTCTTCGACTGAACAGTACCGATGATTGTCACTATGCGTCACGTTATGTTGCTCTGCAGGTAGTGGATCAAAAGTAAAGATTGCAGAAAGCTTATGGCACCCCCCGTCTTTACGGTCACCGAGATGGGGCCCATTATATCTGTGTGGGAGATCACAGTGATGAAAGTCTTATCTTAGTCAAGAAGCATTTCCTCATAAATCATGTAAACGAGATCCGGACCGATTGGTATCATTCAATCTTCGTCGCAATTGGGTGCAAACTGAGGGCATTCGTGTAATAGTCGTGAATGTGTTCTACAAAAAAATTCTTGCGCAAAACGCTGTCTTATAGATCCATGTCGGTGGTTGGTTCTGTCACTCACGTTACAGCCTGCTTGAAAATTCTACCTTAGCACAATCGTATCACGGCCCACGACGAATCTGACCGCGCAGCTACCAACAATGGGAAACGTCATCACTTGCTGACGTTATGAATGATTTCTGTCCATCTGTAATGTGCTAATGTACGTTATACGTAGAGGGAGGTATTAGCGCCAATTTTTTCAAATACGCATATATCAGAAGATATATGTAAATATATATGTAGATGGTCTATCTAAGCACAGAAATCACAAAAGTTGAGCAATTATTGAACTCTAACCCCTCCGTACATACCCCTTGAAGTTTGGATACCCCAATATACCAATATTACATTATACATGTACACGTATTTTAGCTTCCCAATGTTTGTGTGTAAGAAGCAAACTCTTTTACATGTAGTTCTTTTTGCACAGTATGCATGTAATATAGTGTGCGATAGCATAAGCCTTTGTATCGAGACATCATGTTGCCATGGAAACGGAAAGTAAGACATTTTGGAGACAGTTTTTCAGATTTAGCCAACTCAACAATATGATCCACAATCACAAGCAGCACGGGATGAGTCATGTGGATGATATGAGGGCAAGCTGTGACACCGGCTGTCTTATCGCCTTGATATGATATAGATTATATCTGACAAACAATGGCCAGTCCGTATTTCCTGTGATGTTAGATTTTTCAGAAACATAGAGAAAGTACACAGTATCAAGCTTAACGAGCGGTGCCGATCGGTACAACGTACGATAATGCGTACAACATATGGCGCAAGGCGAGATAGATACAAGAATTGTTGGAAACGTCCGATGTAGATTAGCTTAATGATGAAACAAGGGATCAGATACTGCTGTTATAAACAAAGGGCGCCGGGAATTTACACAGACAATGACAATGGATGGTGTAAGATTTGCATTAGATATCTTGGTTCATATTGCACAGGTAATGCTATTAATTTACTAGTTATCTGGATGGGTTTACATTCTACATATGTGCACTTCTTTAGCGTACCCTTTGATATCTTGCAAAATTGTATAGTTTTTATACGTCCCGGTAGTAAGGTCATTGTATCTTACATATACGGAAGCGATGAGTATTTCAACATTCATCTCTTAAGCCAACGTCATAGAGCATAAAAATAGCTCACCCAATGAGTTTGTGGGCTTAAGCGGCTGTTTTCGGGTACAGAATGCCGGTATCCTCTTAACCACTGCGCGATTGTTTGGAATCAGGCGTGATGTTCGAAGATGACCAAGCCAAGATCAAGCTGGTCGAGTAAATTTTCAGGAAAGATTCACCGGTGATTTTGAGATTCGCCGACCTTTGATAGTGCAACGCAACGACAGTGATCCATACGTGGCACACCATTTTTATATCTAAGAGGAAAATGTATCTACTTTATATCGGTTATCTGACTGAGAAATGAGGTATCTATGGCATGATATACGCACCTTTCGAGAAATCCATTCTCGTTGGCTCACTCCGGTAGCAGATCTGTGAAGTTCCCTTCCAAGCCAGCTGCAACTACCTTTACTTAAGGACTGTACCAACTGACTTCCTGTTGGAGGGGGCGCAATCTCCCTCCGAGAACACTCTATTAAAGACTGTTTCGAAATTTACTTGATTATAACACCAGCAAGAAGCAGTGTAACGTTTTGCCATACTACCGTCACTGTGTACCTCATCAGCCTAAATGCTTATGTACCTTCAATGTTTATTTCATGTACATTATTGTTTTCTATGTGGGTCGGTCACTAGCTAGCTTTACTCTGTTGCTAGCCACACTGTTCACAATATTTGTGAACCTTTACGCCTTGTGTGATCTGTTTTAATATGTCAATACTTAGTGGGCACGAAGCGTGAGAAAACATGAATTTTTCATCGCTCAAATATAAAAAAAACAATACCTCTTACGGCTGTCTTTTGTATAGCCAAAAGTTTATTTTCGAGTTTGCTTCATATAAGTTATAAACATGACAAAGAAAGACTCATACTTAATTATCAATATATTAGCATCCAAAATATTTTCACCATATCCAATATGGACGATGTCTCTACAATGGCTACCAGGTTCTCATCTCATGTCTTCTCTTCTCATGGTAGAGCATCATCATCTGTTATGTGAGGTTATGTGAGGTTAACCCATAAAATTCCCCATAAAATAACAATCATATTTCTTTAGTCTCTGTAAGGCACGATTCACGGTCTGAATAGGTGAACGCCATATGCATATTGTTCGACAACCTTCCCGACATTCCCAGTGAACGGACCCGGAAATGTGGACGGTTCCATTCACCATTGTAGGGATCTAGCTGCAAAGTAAAGCCATCAGTCTAGTCGTGTCACTTCCAAATTTGTATGTTTGAACCTTTATTCATTCATGAGAAGCTCCTGGGGCAATTACTGTCGTATTGTGGTCACCTGAATGGCGCCGAATGGCAGCTTGCTCCAGACACTTGCGATTTAGCCCCGACTATTGTAAGCTCCTCGCAATTCAGCCCCTGGCTGCAAAGAGTATTCGGCCCACCCAATAACAATAACAAATCTGCCTGCAGGCCGCTTTTCATTGAGGTCATGAGGGAGGTAAGGGTCGGATTAGATATAACAGATTTTTTTTCGCCAGGAGCGAGGTCCAAATAGTTAACTGAATAACTATTGCAACCTTGGCATTGTTCTATGCTAGCATTGACGTCCTTCGGTGGAGAAGATGGCTAGTGGATACAGAATGGAGAGGTTACGTTCAGGCATTCATGCTTTGATTTCCCCTGGAAAAGGCACTACGTACTTCGTGTGTGTTGGCATCCAATTGTCTCAGGAGACAATGGTAGGCAGACAGACACTCGCCGTCTTGGGTTAGGCCTGGCCTGCACTTGACTTTTTAAGGTGAAGGAGGGGTGTGCACTTCCTTCTCCACCCTCTCGTCTGCTGACACACGACGGTCCCACAGGGACAAGAACAGCATACCACGTGTAAGGCGGCCCCAACAGATGCAGCTTTGCTGTTTGGAGTTTCCATCTTCGTACGACATTATTTTTCCTCATTCCATCTAGATGTAAATGCGCACCAGACGTAATCTTGGGACCGAGGTAAAATGCCGTGAAAATGGTCACCTTTCAATATGGCGCCCTAGATACAGTGGATGAACAACCCACTGCCCCACGACCTCAAGATGCCTTTGAACGTTAGGAGCTAGCTAGCTGTACGCTACACTCAAGTACATAAATGCTTTTGGTCCGTGACAGAGATAACAATCTGATAGACTGTACTTTACTATCTAGAGCATTATAGGTAGTCATTTAACTTTCCATGCATGTCAAGCATGGTAGTTAACTTTCATCGTCTCTTCCTTGCGCCATAGATGACATTATCAACGGAAAGTCCACTTTTCAGATGAGGCCTCAAGGAGCCTTATAGCACATCCTTTGCTATAACGTTTACAGCTTTCCACGCGCCGTGTTAAGAACCTCCATTAGATTTAAATAGCATAGCGAAAGATGGGCAGTTTTGGAAGTCATGGTGGTCTTTCCATCTTGCGTTGCTATGACCAACTTTCTTGGTGGGAATGAAACCCACAAAGCCTGCGAATGTACCTAATAAGGGTATGGAGGTGCAATAATCAATAATGGATTTTTAATATTTCAGGATTGATATCTGAACGTGGAAATTACATCACTTCAATTTATTTTTAAGGCAAAGAAAACCAAGCGTTCAAAAGTATAAGAAAATTTACCTGTCACCATGTCCAGAACATGACATATATTCTGCTGTAGGGGTGGGTACCTGTACATCTTAATTGTTTATAAAACCGTTTATTCTTCTTCGACCGGTCCGTAACAAACCGGGCCTCATAAAACGAGTGGACCGGATTTTGGACCGATTAGAGTAAGAACAGAATATACCAGCAGACATTTACACGTTTTGGAGCTTAGCGGTCCAAGAAAATGACAAGAGTGAAGAAGGGTGAGATTGAGTTTTTAGTCATGTCTATACCAAGTATCTATTGTCAAACGTACAAAGGCAGTAAACGTTGCTTACACGAAGATAGGATTTTAAGATCTGCCCTTTCATTTAACAGACCCTTGCGGAAACAATTGGCATTGCATGGACATCTTAGCCCTGTATCGTAACCTTATATCAAATATACAGAAGCACTGGCTCGTTGCAAGACAATCTCTCTTGGGTTCCAGTGACTATTCTGACGTGAACGTTTCAAGTGGCACGTATTTATTCTCTGTCCATTACATCTGATGGGAAAATTGACAACCTGATAACGCAATATCCTGCGTTGTTAAACGAAGTCAATCCAATAAGCTTCTGTGTTTGATCTGAGTTGTATACGTTAGTATCACATCCACACATGTGTATACATTACTCTCTGAATGGACGCGTAATGATGTCGTGCAGTATGATTTGATACACTTAACTTAAATAAATAACTTCGTTCTTAAATAAACTACTTCCTTCAATCATTTCCTCAACATGTTCGTATGACCTTCGCAACAAAATGAACTTAAGATCACTCGACGCTTCAACAAATCGTTTTGCAAAGTCTTTTGTTCCTTACTCATTAAGTCACTGGAACAAGCTTGACTTGGCAACACGTAGATACAGCTTCCTTAGGTTTAAAGTGCACTTGTTTAAATCTGTAAAACCTGTCAAATTTAGACATTTTAGTTTTGGTCCCAGATATGCTTGTACTCTCTTGGCACGCCTTCGCATTGGCACCTGCAGCTTGAATGGTAGTCTTTTCAGTCGTGGACTAACTGGTAGTCCAGCCTGTAGCTGCGGGTGCCAATGCGAATCGATTTCTCATTTCCTACTTCACTGCCCATTACATAATAATCCTCGTCACACTCTCTTCGGCAAACTTTCCAGGATCGTAGGACATCTTTTCGATATTTTCTCTCTTTCTGATGGTGAAATCAAACATTTACTACTTTTTGGTACTTCCCTTTGCAACTATTCCACAAACTGTTTGATTATGTCTTCAACCCAGAACTACATTGTGCAAACTGGCCGTTTCTAACCATGTTTTTTTGTTCCGTGTCCTACCAAAATTTCCGGGGGTGGGGGGGTACCAGGACTTGCGCTTCTACCAGTCAATACATTAGTATTCCATTTGTACAGATTTACTGCATCTTGTCAATCATATGTTATTCTTATTTTCCTTTAATAGCGGCACCGATAGACTTGAGTGGGCCGCTACTTGTCTGTTATTTTGCCTTTATGTGTTTGTTTCAATTAAAAAAAAAAATAACTTCGTAAAATAATGTATGCCCAGCAGTCTAATCAGATACCCATGTGATACGATAACACAACTACATTAAGTAATGCTATATATTCCATTTGCAAATGCTTAGAGTCAGTTATGCCTTATGAATATCATAATCCATTCTTTTTCTGAGACAAGTACAACACTATTCAAAGCATGTTTAAATTCCACCTTTTATTATGAATAAAGTCCTCCCTTTCCGCCTCAATAGCATAGCCATCAAATTCCAATTGCAGACTGTGGTGTGCATGATACAGGCTTTTCTCGCTGGCCACGGAACATTTATTTTGCTATCACGTTCGCCGGATGACTACTCTCGTAGGATCCTCCACACGCCACAGATGTACAGAGGTCAAGCTCACACTTTCCGCTACTCCTTCACTGTCGGCGGGTTTACGAATCTAAATGACTGGTAACTATTATAGGATGTCGGTTCTTGCACCTTTCTGACCTGAGGGCTTCTTTGTGTATGCAACACGCCGATCATCTGTTTGTCAACGTCCTGTCCAGAATTCATCACTACACTGTAATACCGAAAGGATGGCAGGAAGCGTGGTTCGGGATACATACTACATATCACTGAGCAATTATATTCAGACAGAAACATAGATAGTAAAGTAACATGATATGGACACAGCAAGGTAAACGTTTTGTCTGAACATACAAATGTACATGATACAGTAAAACAAGCAGTAAAGATGATGGTGTTAAATTCTTAGTAAGAATGTGATTTAATCCGAAACTGTGCATATGGTATACACAATATTAGGTAGGTACTATTCACAACAATAAGAATAAGCCTTATGGTTGTCACGTCTGGATCATCTTATGACACGTGCAGTAGAATTGTGTATCCAGGTTTACTAAGGCGCTTTGGATGAGGCGGGGCATCAAATTAGGGATAGCACGTCAATTTTATAGATTACATCAGCGCGATCATTTTCGCCTGATTTCAGAAAACAAAACAATATTTATTTTCCTCTTAGGGAATGGTAAGATAGACCAGGTAGAGGTTGCCATGACTATAGTTGCAGAAGTCAAACCTGTTGGATAATTGTAAAACTGCCACCAATATGGAAGCCATGACTGTAGTTGTTATCTTGGCAAGTGATACCAGTGTACCACACAAGTGTCAATTTTACTACACTTGTTCACTTCTTTAATACAGGAATGAATGCCTTGTTAGTTGTGATGCCACATTTTGTCACTTCAAATCATATTACCACGTTTACGGTGTCTATTTTGAAAATTCAGTCATCTTGTTTTTGGCCCATCTTGTTTTATTTTTTCGCGCTATCTCATTATTTTTGCGCTCTGCATATGATGTCATCCATAAAATGTACTTGCTGTGGCCTTAAGGATATCCGGGGGGGGGGTGAATGATGTTCGCTACAGTTGATACCCTACTGATACCTAAGATAGACGTAGTAATCGTATCTAAAGGTTGGCTGCTTGGAATATATACACACTGAACGGCAAGGAATGGCCAGGCTTATCACTAGCTGTCTGCACACAGAAGGCGAAGGAAGGCTGGAGGATGCTGGTGCTAGATGCAACCATGGTCCCCGACCCTCCAGATGAGGATGAGACTACGTGAGGCGAACGGTAGGGTTGGTAACTTTCACTAGGATGAGAAATAGGACATTTCTTCCAATACATCCGACTCTTTGGGTTGAGTGACTTCACGCTTCCAGGGGGATGGTTGCAATTGCGTAACACTGCTGCGTGAAATGGGAATCCATTTATAACAACAGCAAACTACGTAGAAGCAACTGCCGTAATAATGTATTTTCTCTCGGACAGCGTCAGTTGGTGTCATATGTAAAATCAAAGACATTCCAGAGTCCATCTGGCTATCCAATTATTTGTAATGTAGTAAAACTAATGTGCCATTTTCACCTTCATGAAAATTATCACAAATGACAATATAAGCAATGGACAATATTTTGTCATAAGTCTGTAGTACCATGTTGGCCAGATCTGGTCATTTCCTTTGGATACAATCTAAGTCACCCTACATCATCAAACTGGCGGATTGTGGTGTGAATCTGAGTTAGCCTTTGCGGTGACAGTGTTTAGGGATCAAATGTAAAAAAAGGGTAAAAGTAGTCCCATAGCCTTTTTAAGGCCGTGGCGGCAGTGGATTGTTGGTATCCACTGTATCTAGGGTACGGTATTGGGATGCGCGGAGCTAAACCCTTTTCTTCCATCGCATTTTACCTCCCCAACCAGGTGCAGTGTCAGGTACCCATTTTTACACTTGGGTGAAGTAATGGAAGTCATGTTAAGTGCATTTAGGGCAGGAAATCGGCACCATTACAGAATTCGAACTTAAGTTAGGGCCTCTGGGCTACGGACCAAACACCATGTAGTTACGCCACACTCACTTAAAGGTCAACTAAGGACAAAAAGTTATCGTCTCGTCTTGCAAGTCGAGATGTGGAGAGCATTTTGTTGATTGGCAACATGGAACATCAAAGGCCTAGATAGGAAAGTCAAAGTTTACTATCTACCAAGCTATCCAGCTATTCCCTACATGACAATATACGTTTGGCCCTTTTATGGAGGAATGATTGTTTATTCTAGTGACGGTGAAGAAGAGTGATGGATGTCACTCGTAACGTCCGGAAGTAAATCTCCGTTTCTTATCCAGTTGTAGAGACTCATGAATTATATTTGAATATAACGTTTGGCGTCAGAGGGTCCTGAGATACTCACAGTCAGTCACCTCAAAGGTTTGGTTGGTCCCAAACCGACATTTCTGGACGGCACTAGAAGATGAAATGAAATTGATCTCCAGCGCTCACTGTCTGGCTGCTCGACGCCATTTTGATAACATATGTTATACCCCGTGATTTCACCTAGCTAACAAGGTCTATCTTGGACTTTAAAAAATAAGGCAATCAGCAATATTCATGTTAAATCTGCATACCAGAATGGCGATATGCTAACCTTTGTTGACCGCCGAAAA
This sequence comes from Branchiostoma floridae, assembly GCF_000003815.2. Lineage (NCBI taxonomy): Eukaryota > Metazoa > Chordata > Leptocardii > Amphioxiformes > Branchiostomatidae > Branchiostoma > Branchiostoma floridae. Next base: position 22,641,870 of record NC_049981.1, on the reverse strand, counting down.
GAGGCACAAGACATCGTCACGGAAAAACTCGATAGAAAAGATAATATTTGCCAGATGAGGCTATAAAAGTTATCTACGTTATCCTGACAAGTTGATCTATCACATGCAGTGCATTTGAACTTTTAGATATTATGTTACGGTGAGATTTCAAGAGCTAAAGTTGGCCTTCAAACTGCCGTGAAATGCCTGATTTCGGCTACGATTTCGTACTGCATGGGGTTTCTGGGCTACCGCTTTCCAGTATATTCAGTATACTTCCGGGTCGCAACAGAGAGGTCATACCAGAACGCGTAGCCGTGGAGTTCGCGTGTCCTGACTCAGTATCGTTGGAAGCAAGGAGGTTCAGCTGAGTTCAGAAATGGACTATTTACTTGATGTGGCCAAGGACCTTATTAAACTGTGAGCCTTGGTCCACACTGAGAATCTGCTGTCTGACGGTTAAACAAACAGGCTTATTTCAAGGGAGTCTGTGGCCAGCACCTGACATACCAAGCAACTTTGCCCCAGCCTGATAACGTTTTTGTCAGTTTAAAAAAAAGTTTCATTATTAAAAGATTTATTTTCGTACTCTGTTAATATACAAATAGAGAGCACTATTCTTAAGTGTGTCGTGGGCTTTCAGAAAAAGAGAAAGGTTTTCTTAAAAGATTTCTCTTCGTTTTGTGTTAGTATTCACTTGGAGAAGGTAGTTCGTAGGTGTGTCATGGGCATGACGCACTTTTATCTCAGAAAAAAGTTTGTTCTCTGTTAATATACAAATAGAGAGCTCTATTCTTAAGTGTGTCATGGGCTTGACGCAATTTTCTTTCAGAAAATGAGAAAGGTTTCCTTAAAAGATTTCTCTTCGTTTTCTGTTAGTATACACTTACATAACGCAGTTCTTAGGTGTGTCAAGGGCTTAACCTTCTTTTCTTTCAGAAAAAAGTTTCCTTAAAAGACTTCTCTTCGTACTCTGTTAGTATACAAAAAGAGAGCACAATTCTTAAGTGTGTCATGGGCATGACGCACTTTTCTGTCAGAAAAAAGTTTCCTTAGAATATTTCTCTTTGTTCTCCGTTAGTATACACTTGGAGAGCGCAATTCTTACGTGTGTCATGGGCATGACGCACTTTTCTTTCAGACAAAGAGAAAGGTTTCCTTAAAAGATTTCTCTTCGGTTTGTGTTAGTATTCACTTAGAGAGGGCAGTTCGTAGGTGTGTCATGGGCATGACGCACTTTTATTTCAGAAAAAAAGTTTCCTTAAAAGATTTCTCTTTGTTCTCTGTTAATGTACAAATAGAGAGCGTAATTCTTAAGTGTGTCATGGGTATGACGCACTTTTCTTTCAGAAAAAGGTTTCCTTAAAAGGTTTCTTTTCGTACTCTGTAATATACAAGTAGATAGCGCAATTCTTACGTGTGTCATGGCATGACGCACTTTTCCTTCATCAAAAAAAAGGTTTCCTTAAATAAGTTAAAAGGTTTCTTTTAGTTTTCTGTTAATCTTTTAGTTTTCTGTTAATATACAAATAGAGAGCGCAATTCAAGATCCTGGGTATGACGCACGTTTCCTTCAGAAAAAGAGAAAGGTTTTCTTAAAAGATTTCTCTCCGTTTTGTGTTAGTATTCACTTTGAGAGCGCAGTTCGTAGGTGTGTCATGGGCATGACGCACTTTTCTTTCAGAAAAAGAGAAAGGTTTCCTTAAAAGATTTGTCTTAGTTTTCTATTAGATTACACTTACAGAACGCAGTTCTTTGGTGTGTCAGGGGCTTGACCTTCTTTTCTTTTAGAAAAAGGTTTCCTTACAAGGTTTCTTTTCGTTCTCTGTTAATGTACAAATAGAGAGCGCAATTCTTAAATGTGTCCTGGGTATGACGCACTTTTCTTTCAGAAAAAGAGAAAGGTTTCCTTAAAAGATTTCTCTTTGTTCTCTGATAGTATGCACTTAGAGAGCGCAATTCGTAAGTGTGTCATGGGTATGACGGACTTTTGATTCCGAAAAAAAAGTTTCTTTAAAAGATTTCTTTCCGCACTCTGCAATATAAAAATAGAGAGCGTAATTCTTAAGTGTGTCATGGGCATGACGCAATTTCCTTGCAGAAAAAGTTTCCTTAAAAGATTTCTCTCCATTTTGTGTTAGTATTCACTTAGAGAGCGCATTTCTTAAGTGTGTCATGGGTATGACGCACTATTCTTTCAAAAAATGAGAAATTTTACCTTAAAAGATCTCTTTTCGTTTTCTGTTAGTATACACTTACAGAACGCAGTTCTTAGGTGTGTCAGGGGCATGACGCACTTTTCTTTCATACAAAGGTTTCCATTAAAGATTTCTCTTTGGGATCTGTTAGTATACAAAAAAAGAGTGCAATTCTTCAGTGTGTCATGGGCATGACGCACTTATCTATCAGAAAATTGTTTCCTTAAACTATTTCTCTTCGTTCTCTGTTAGTATACACTTAGAGAGCGCAATTCTTTAGTGTGTCATGGCATGACGCACTTTTCTTTCATAAAAGAGAAAGATTACCTTAAACTATTTCTCTTCGTTCTCTGTTAGTATACACTTAGCTCAATTATTTAGTGTGTCATGGGCATCACGCACTTTTCTTTCATAAGAGAGAAAAGTTTGTTTAAAAGATTTCTCTTCGTTCTCTCTTAGTATACACTTAGAGAGCGCAATTCTTTAGTGTGTCATGGCATGACGCACTTTTCTTTCATAAAAGAGAAAAGTTTGTTATAAAAAAATCTCTTCGTTCTCCCTTAGTATACACTTTGAGAGCGCAATTCTTAAGTGTGTCATAGCATGACGCACTTTTTTCATAAAAGAGAAAAGTTTGTTTAAAAGATTTCTCTTCGTTCTCTGTTAGTATACACTTAGAGAGCACAATTCTTAAGTGTGTCATGGCATGACGCACTTTTCTTTCATAAAAGAGAAAGATTTCCTTAAACTGTTTCTCTTAGTATAAACTTGGAGAGCGCAAATCTTAAGTGTGTCATTGCATGACGCACTTTTCTTTCATAAAAGAGAAAAGTTTCTTCCAAATATTTCTCTTCGTTCTCTGTTAGTATACACTTAGAGAGCGCAGTTCCCTAAACCATTTCTCTTCGTTCTCTGTTAGTATATACTTAGAGAGCGCAATTCTTTAGTGTGTCATGGCATGACGCACTTTTCTTTCATAAAAGAGGAAGATTTCCTTAAACTATTTCTCTTCGTTCTCTGTTAGTATACACTTAGAGAGCGCAATTCTTTAGTGTGTCATGGCATGACGCACTTTTCTTTCATAAAAGAGAAAGATTACCTTAAACTATTTCTCTTCGTTCTCTGTTAGTATACACTTAGAGAGCGCAATTCTTTAGTGTGTCATGGCATGACGCACTTTTCTTTCATAAAAGAGAAAGATTACCTTAAACTATTTCTCTTCGTTTTCTGTTAGTATACACTTAGCTCAATTATTTAGTGTGTCATGGGCATGACGCACTTTTCTTTCATAAAAGAGAAAAGTTTCTTCCAAATATGTCTCTTCGTTCTCTGTTAGTATACACTTAGAGAGCGCAGTTCCTTAAAGTATTTCTCTTCGTTCTGTTAGTATACACTTAGAGAGCGCAATTCTTTAGTGTGTTATGGCATGACGCACTTTTCTTTCATAAAGGAGAAAAGTTTCTTTAAAAGATTTCTCTTCGTTTCTCTTAGTATACACTTAGAAAGCGCAATTCTTAAGTGTGTGATGGCATGACGCACTTTTCTTTCATAAAAGAGAACGATTTCCTTAAACTATTTCTCTTCGCTCTCTGTTAGTATACACTTAGAGAGCGCAATTCTTAAGTGTGTCATGGCATGACGCACTTTTCTTTCATAAAAGAGAAAGATTTCCTTAAACTATTTCTCTTCGTCCTCGGTTAGTATACACCTGGAGAGCGCAATCCTTTAGTGTGTCATGGCATGACGCACTTTTCTTTCATAAAAGAGGAAGATTTCCTTAAACTATTTCTCTTCGTTCTCTGTTAGTATACACTTAGAGAGCACAATTCTTAAGTGTGTCATGGCATGACGCACTTTTCTTTCATAAAAGAGAAAGATTTCCTTAAGCTATTTCTCTTCGTTCTCGGTTAGTATACACTTAGAAAGCGCAATGCTTACGTGTGTCATGATGACGCACTTTTCTTTCATAAAATAGAAAGATTTCCTTAAACTGTTTCTCTTCGTTTTCTGTTAGTATACATTTGGAGAGCGCAATTCTTAAGTGTGACGCACTTTTCTTTTAGAAAAAGGTTTCCTTAAAAGATTTCTTTTCGTACTCTGTTAATATACAAATAGAGAGTGCAGTTCGTAGGTGTGTCATGGGCATGACGCACTTTTCTTTCAGAAAAAGAGAAAGGTTTCATTAACAGATTTCTCTTCGTTTTCTGTTAGTATACACTTACAGAACACAGTTCTTAGGTGTGTCAGGGGCTTGACCATCTTATGTTTTAGAAAAATGTTTCCTTCTTAAGCTTTCTTCTTTAGTATGTAAATTTACACCTTAGTTATTTACTATACTCTTTTAAAGGTGCAGTTCTTAAGTGTGTCTTGGGCTTGACACACCTTTTCTCCTGACACGTTTGTCATCCTCAGTTAGGTTTCGTATACACTTTGAAATGAGCTGTCCGAAAGGTTTGACATAGTTTCCATCTCCCACACAACTAGTCGAGCAAAGGCAACCGTAAACTTTTTACTAGTACGTAGAATCTAACTTCCAGTCATCTAGTGTCTATTTGTTTCTCAATAGCGCATTATTTCAACATTTATCCTTACCTTGCCCGTAGAATATTATGACACAAAAACTTCTATCTGTACCAAGTGGCCGGTCTGCATAGCGTACAAATTTGTTACTTCGAATTCCAAAGAAGTGTACAGCCGTACGGTGTATACGTAGATGCCTTTGGTTTGGTAGGAGTTGTTACCTCATGTAACCGCTCCTCATTAACCGCTCCTTACACTCTTTGTTCAGGGACTGAACGTATACAGCATACTTGGGGGTAACCGTACGGCTAGATCAACAGGGAACTAGCCTGGTATCCAGCCGTAATATAACTATATTATGGCTGAATATCAGGCTAACAGGAAACCGCTGGTTGAGGTTGCTAAATTCATGCTATCGCCCACTGCCGTATTACTGCCAGTGTAACCCGGAAACAGTCGAGCCTCGCCCTATAAACGGACACCTCGAAACCCCCATATGGTGCGTATTTTGGCTTGCTAACAATGGTGAAACCCATAGGAAATTCTGGGAGAAGGGGTCAACTTTAACTCGATGAATCTCCATCCTCTTATATGAATATTTCGTGCAATAAACTGCAGTTGCTTGGCCATCTTGTTCTGATTCGTACAACACCTTGCTGTGCCTGATTGGACCTATTGCGACTGAACTATCGAGTTTTTCCGTGACGATGTCTTGTGCCTCTTTTCGGCGGTCAACACCTTTACCAGCCAGGTTTTCCTAGACACATGCGTATCTTCTGTGAAGACCGTTTATGGATGAAGATAAGACGGCATGCTTTTTCTTTTCACCTTAATTGCTATAATCCTTACATGAAAATCTGTGCGTCTGTCCGTTTGACCACCGACGTCCATACGTGGGTGTAACCCATGGTAGTGATTACCAAGCCGTCTATCCATTTTCTTCATTATAAATAAACATCAAACGACCTTTACTTCCGAGTTAAGTGGGATGTTAAATCAAAGGACACGTTAAAACTAATTGGCAATCCGTTGGAAATACATTCAGGCAGCGGGCTCACTGATAGTCATATTTAACCCGTCTGATCGTTCAAAAACAACGGCTACCTCATGATAAAGGAAGACTTTGTGTATCTTACAAGGTATGATGCTGAACAAACATATATGCGAGTAACCGTCTTTTCAAATAAGAACTGAGATTCACACAGAAGATTCACAATTGTGATTCGTTGATCGATAAAACAACGGCATTTTAGCAAATTTCAAAGGCTTCAAATGGCATTGAAGATTTCCTTTTTTCCTTAACACCACTTCCCATTTCATATGGAAGGTAGTAGTATGTTATGACAGCGTCCAATCAGAGATTATCCCCAGTGGAATTAAAGTCATAAAGTTATGTACTTATATATAAAAATTGAGCGTGTAAGTCGCTTCTTTTCATGGTAGATGGAACGAAATGATCTACATTTTATTAGCTATAGATTTTGCGCCAATTAGGCACTAATGAAGCTTAAGTGATGCATCTGCAGTTAGAACAGAAGTGCCAATTAACGAGAGAGAAGCAGATTGTAGGGCGAGATGTTTACTTCTAATTACCAGCGACGGCTGTTAATGACTAAGCCTGTCTTCACCTTAAGTGTAAAGTCACGAACATGGCGTCTATGTAGTTAGCAAGGAAGATGACGTGATGCCGTCGTCTGAATACAGATCTGTTCTTACAGAGACCAGTTGCTTGCCTTCTTCTGCAATATTCACGAAAATCTCAAAGTGCATGTCACCAGAAAAGATCACTACACGGCTATTGTAGTTCATCCCTGATAGAAATTTCACATTTTACTGATGAAGATAATCCTGTCCTTCTATTAGAGCGATTCAATCCTTCTATCTACTTCCAAAACTAGCTTCGGACAATTCATCTTCTACTGCCAACAGTCAATAACTCAACCGGTTGGAAAATTCTATTAAGGTCTCGTATTAGATTTTGTCCATCGATCAGTCAATGAAAGAATCGATCAGTCAATGAAATAACACCTCCTTTGCAAACCTCTTTGCAAACATTTACTGTATTACTCTGAGTACTATCCTCCATAGTCACCATTGGTCTAGATGTGGAAAACGTATTTTGTTGAATGGTAATATAACATTCAACGGCTAGATAGGAAAGTAAAAGGTACTAACTACCAAGCTCATCCACCATAGTTACTCCCTCTATTTACTTGCTAACCATGGACAAGCAGAGGCATCGGTAACTACGGGGATGGTACCCAGTGCTAGGCTATCTCTATCTATCATATAGGAGCGAAGTCATAAGGGCTTTACATATATATATATATTTGTTTTGTGTAGCTATGGCGTAGGATTCAATGCCCTGATGGAACCCCACGCATAGGATCAACACAGGTTATCACATCAATTTGGAATCTTATTTTTGTACGCTGTAAAATTTATCTGCCCACATCTCCCATGATATACCTGTCCCAAGATTGACATGATGAATGAGTTAGATCAACAGCTGTTGAATCTGCTTTCTAACGCTTAAGGGGTGGGAGTATTTGCTACAAGGGGTCACCTGTCTGATAGGAACAATATATTGCAACAAATTGATGTACATGTATCTTGCCGGTTTAGATCTATTTTTTGTAACCGCACTAACTAACAAAATGTTTTTCTACGGTCATCTCGAATACTCTTAGCATCAACTCGAGATGACACTTTCAACGTAGGAAAAGTAGAAAGTTATCCTTTGAAGGAAAAGATGTCTTATAGATGTCATCTAAATCTATAGTTAAACTACCTGCTCAGTTCACTGAGTGCGATGCCATAGGCGCAGGATTGGAGATCATAGTTATCAACCATTTATGAGAGTTGGTGACAATGGAAGATGCTCCTGATTCACGGGGAGGTTTTGTTTTCTGTCCCTATTTTTGTTTTTAAATACATGTCATATATATTATTCAGATGTTCGTCCCGTTCACCGTAGCAATGAAAATATTATATGCATAATTTATGAACTACAATTAAACAAGATATACGAAAATCTCATTACATCTTTAAACTCTTGTTTTGAAGATTGTTGATATTCATATGATGTAAGCTGATCAAAATGTCGGTCTGAGAATACATTTTGACCAGCTTGCATCGTCTGCAGACCAACACGCTGCAGGTGATGAGTGGCGTTACTTGGTACAAAATTTAGGCGTTTTCTTCCAACATTTCACTACCTAACCTCGTCTGCAGTTCAACATGCTCATGGTGATGAGTGGCGTTTCTTAGTACGAAATCCCCACATTTCGACAAACATTTTGACCACCTAAAATTGTCTGCAGATCAACATGTTCCTTGTAGCGAGTGGCGTTACGAGGTACGAAATTCCCACATTTTGACAAACATTTTGACCAGCTAGCATCGTCTGCAGATCAACATGCTCCTTGTAGCGAGTGGCGTTAGAAGGTACGAAATCCCCACATTTTGACGGACATTTTGACCAACTAGCATCGTCTGCAGATCAACATGCTACTTGGTACGAAATGCCAGCCTGTTCAACTACCTAACATCATCTACCACATATCAACATGCTACTTGTAATGAGTGGCGTTTCTTGGTACAAACTCCCGGCGTTTTGTCCAACAATTTGACTACCTAACGAAATCCCGGAGTTTGACAATTATTTTGACCAATTAGCATCGTCTGCGGACCAACATGCTCCTTGTTATTCCGGAATTTTGTCCAACAGTTTGGCTACCAAACTTTTTCTGCAGATCGACACGATAAGTTGCGTTACTTGACATATTTTGACGGACATTTTGACCTACTAACATCGTCTGCAGATCGACACGTTGCTGGTAATGAGTGGAGCTCACACCCTCCACGGACATGCCTCCTCAACACGTCGTTAATCAACATGAGATCAGCACAAGCACGTTAAGTTTTCCCTGGTGGATTTTTTTAGCCTTCTAAGTACAATCTCCAAGGGCTGGAATTAGTTCGGATAATTTTTGTGGAAAATCATTCGCTTGAAACAAGGCGTATGACCCGAAAGAGCGGAGAAGCCAGACGTCAGAGACTTTTTTTTACTCAATGGTCACCACGTAACAAGGCCTAAAGGCCACTCAAGGTTACGGGTTACATGATTGGAACTGTAACAGCAACTCTTCGCCCTAGGTCAGAAACATCATTATTGAGACCAGCCCAATTGCTCACTATGAGTGAGGACTAACTGACCCAATAGGCGAAGCAGGGGTTACGAGGGCTGCTCGGGAGATTCCCTACCCCTATTTTTGGCCGGAATGGTTTGATCCGCTCGGGTGGATGTTCGCACATGTCACGGGACTTCCATTTAATGTCCTATCCGAAGGACGGCTCGAGCCGAAGCTGGGTACTCATTTTCACTTGAGTGAAGTGAGGAAAGTCGTGTAAAGTGCCCTTCCCAGGGGCAGAAGATCGGTAACACAGCAGGCAGATTCGAACCCGCAACCTCTCGGTCACGGGCCGAAGAAACTGCCACTGCGCTACACGGTCCCACAGACTACTTCTTTATACTACAAATGAACATAAATTCATATGGCTTAATCACTGTTTGATCCGTAAAAGATTAAAATGCTAGTAGGTCACATCTACTCATTTCCAAATGAAGTGCATTGAGCCGAAAATGGCCAAACGTTGAGAGAGGTACTTTTTTTGTTCACTCAAGACAATTCTAAAGGAGGCATGAAATATCTATAAGATGTACATGTCTGCATGTTTGACGTCATTTGCAATGGATCAACCTATCTTAAGTATATTAATGAGCAACCAAAGTCATATGATTGGCTGGAAGCACCTCCAGCGACCACAAGTGCACATAAAGATAGATGAAATAAAGACATGTAAATGCTCTTGCTTTTATCAACATATGTAGTTGCAAGTCCGAGTTTTCAAGTTGTGTCGTAGACCAACAACAAGATCTTATGTCCATTTTTCGGACATCTTGCTCGAGTTTTATTTGTTCCTGTAAAGCGGCGCACTTCGTAACGACATGTCATTAGGTTTGATCATATCTTTCAGGTACGATCTAATAAGATTTGTGTGAAAGAAGCTCAGCAAAGCAGAATGTCAAATGCAATTTGTGCAGACGCAATTACTCGCAATTCAATGGTAGCCTCGTAGGCTGGAGCTTTTATTGAATAGCTTTGGGGAACGGAAAACTACAAAATACAATTAGCTGAGACATGCTTCTTCTGTTGGTGCTTGAATAGCAGACGTGCGCGCACATGTGCAAAAGCAAACTGCAATGCATTGTCCTCCAAGGCTTTACTCCGAGAACATTCTTCGCAACGAAAAAGGACCGCGCACTGACACACAAAAGCTAACAAGCATAGCCATCTCTTCAGCGGCCTATCGACTATTCTGGAAAATCATAATGATATCTGTCCTAATACTACAATAGTAGGGGAGTATGCGGTACATCTGGCGTAGCAACTATACTGTGCATAAAGCTGTGCATGTGGAGACGCTCTACCCTTGTGTTGTAAATGGCATTCACTTTGTAGATAGCCATCTATAACTCACCCACGACCTATGTATCACCTTGAAGTCGTTATCTACGATAGGAAGGTTTTCAATCACGCAGGGTATATTGCCTGATGAATCTGCCTAACCCCAGACGTACATACCCGCGATCTGTGGTGCTTAACATTCAGCTTAGCGACAGGCGAGAGTAGATCCGAGTCTGAAGGCGCCGTCTGGATGTTACCTTTACAGCTTCTCATTATATTTCAGCCATACCATAGGTATGGTGAAATATATTGAATTCGGAATGTTCCTTTCTTTCTTCCTTTCTTTCTTTCTTTCTTTCTTTCTCCTGTCAAATCTTCAGAACACGGTATCTCCCTTGTTCCTCAACCGAATGACTTGAAATTTGGCACAAGGGTAGAGTGGGCCAATACCCTCGGACGTTTTTTTCATTTTTTCCATATCTGTCTCTTAAATGATTTTATTTAGGTTTTTTGGTCATCTTAAGACCAAAACTGTATATTTGGGCCCCCTGTACCCTGGTAGTATAACCGAATGAGCTGAAATTTGGTACAGATGTCCCTTGATAAGTCCCCCATATAGATTCAATATCAGTTTTGGTGTACAGTATAACGAAATACTTATTTTTGCGATTTTTTGGTCATTTTTTTACCAAAAAAGGACACTTTTGGCTCCTGTACCTTGGTTTTAGAACCGGATGACCTGAAATTTAGTATAGGAGTGCCCTAGACATATGCGCACATGGAATCAATAACACTTGAGGCATATGGTGCAATAAAATGCTCAATTTTGCGATTATTTGGCCATTTTATGACCAAAAAGTACACTTTTGGCTCTTGTGCTCTGGTTTTAAAACCAAATGACCTAAATTTTGGTAAAAGGGTGCACTAGATATTTATTCAAATGACACATGTCTAATTTTTGTCATAGACTACGTCAAAATGATATATTTGGGGATTTTTTTTGTCATTTTCCAATAGCCAGAGGGGTCAATGACCTTAAGGTCGTTGACCCCCAGCTGCAGATTGCACCTACTGGCATATATGTCTATTTAATCTAATTAGATAGGTAACCAATCAGCCTGAATCTATATCCTAAGAGGGGGGGGGGTGGCAGCCAATCAGCGAGCCCGGTGTTATCTGGAAGAGTCCATTCTTACACGGAGGGGTCCATTTTTTTTTAAATTCATCATTGGACTGGTGAAGTCTTTCACTGGATGCATTTTTGGACAGGTCTATTTTGCAATTTTACAGAATGTGTGCTGGAAGAGTCTATTCTCGCACGGAGGGGGGATTTTTCAAAATTCATATTTTGGACTTTGGTGACTTCTAGTTAGTCAAAGTCTTTCAGTAGGGTTATTTTTGGACTGGTCTAATTTGCAATTTTACATGGGTGTTCTGGAAGAGTCCATTCTTGCATAGAGGGGGCTTTTTTTTAAAATCCATTTTTTGGACTTCAGTGATTATGTCAAAGTCCTATTTTAGCGGATGTATTTTTGGACTGCTCTACTTTACATGGAAGAGTCCATTTTTTGCACACGGAAGGGGGATTTTTTCAAATTCAGTTTTGAACGGGTGATGATTCAAAATTCTATTTTAGTGGAAGTGTTTTTAGACTGGTCTATTATACCTTTTTATGCACTGGGACCTTTTTTGCTAAATTCAATTTTGGATTTGGTTTCTTATTCAAAAGGCCAAGGTTTCAGTGGGAGTATTTCTGGACTGGTCTATTGTGCAAATTCACATAGGGTGCACTGGAGTCCATTCTTGAACGGGGGAATTTTGTAAGACTCATTTTTGGGTTAAACCGTCATTAGTAAAAGTGATTTTTCAAATGGGTGATTTTGAAATAGCCTATTGTTGCATGGGGAGGGAGATGGCTGAAATATGCTGTATTTGCTCTCAAGCAAATGTCGGCCTTTCTAGTTTTTACAGTTAAATTTGAACTATTCACGATTATTTTGGCCATTTCCTCAAAGCAGCCACCATGAAGACGTGAAAGCAATGCTGTTGCCGTAAATAACCAAGATCCGAGTCTGAAGGCTTCCCATCTTTACTGTCAGGAAACACTTAAATTTGAACTATTCACGATTATGTTGGCCATTTCCTTAAAGCAGCCGTGAAGAAATAAAATCAATCAATAATCGCCATAATTTCCGGCGTTGACATCAATGAGTAAAGATGTGAGAAATATTTGGATGTCAATTCTGAAATCACGGGTGTAATCTGATTGTATGTCGTCTTTGTGATTGAGTACTATTGATTCCACTTATTGACCATTGTCGTTGTTATCGTCGATGTCAATTTAATTCACGTTGCCCCAATCACGGATTACCTTCTTCGTGTCAGCGGTGTCTGTCTTGTATGTTTATTACTTTGTATATATTTTAGTTAGTCATCATTTTGTATATTCCACTCAGTGATGCATCTAATATCGTTGCACCACTGTGTATTTTCATGTCATCAATGTTTGGATTTGGCTCAGACTAGGTGGTAGATATGCTGTTGAGAACCATGATCGTATGACGTGTCAGCGCTGCTTACAGCTATTTGATGGATTTTCATAGATTTCCAAAAAGCACCTTCAGGCATTTTACATGAAAGGGTAGTTGATGATGCGACATATCACTGTAAGTTGATTGTAATTACATGACGTAAACTATGAAGACAAGAATAAGCGCGGTATTTTGCTTTGAAGTTTTAAGCTCATAATTCATTATTTTGCCCATGAGGCTGTATTAACGCATCAGCTTCCAACATTTTTCTTTCGAATATCCTTGCACTAAGAGAATGTTTTGAAAAGCGCCAAACCATATGGGAAGAGCAAGCATTCTATTAAATCCCATTTTGCCGCTATGTACCGTCGCCCGCACGTACATGCATGTACATGTACATGTGGAGCCACCTAACACGTAAGGGTGCGTTAATGTCAGACTATTCATATTTGGAATGAGGAGACAATAATCGGGGTAATCGCTGGAAAATGGAGGCGCGTCAGAGGAGGGAGAACTTAGGAAAAACAGGATGTAGACTCAGTTGCTGACGCAGTACAAGTGAACCTGAGCCGTTTTGAGCGATGTAAAGCGACATTTCTTATGGAGCATAATAGATAGCGACATATTCGAATCACATTGTACGACGCAACAGCTTTGAAATAGATGAATAGATAATTGTTTTTAATGCATCACTTGTATCAAGAATCAAACTGAAAACCTCACTCGGAGCTTTTGATATAATTCGGGCTATTTGACCATAGAGAGAACTGGAAAATATTGTTTGTATGTAGCACCATTTTCTTATCATTTGAGCGGCAACACCAGACAGTATAGGAAATAAGGTTGACACTAGGAGGGTCTTACCTTTCTTACGGTCGAGGGGAGGTCTTGATTGCCACCATTCTGTAGGAGAGACCTCGTCCCCCATCTTGAAATGCTCTCCTTCTTCTGGACCCTATGTCTATCAGATAGAGCCTGCAATGGTTTACCAATAAAAGCACAGCAAAAAAACACGTCCTTTCGGCTAAAGAAGCGAAAACCGGTCCGTCCCCTGTGACGACGCTGACAGCTAGCTGCATAAGGCCTACTCTTTTCCGAGCGATCACATTCGCTCTTGCTCACGCCCCCAACTTACGTTGAGCGGGCAGATCTAATGGGAGCAATCAGACATCGTCAATCGTCCCGTTGTATTCGCGTCAAGCCGAGACTGCGATGTCGGCGCTACCCATACACTTAGTAGATGGCCAAATGTATTGTGAATGCTGATGTGCATGCGAAGGTGTCGTTTGAAACTGTGCACAAGAACATGATGTGTAATTAGTATATATAAATATATAATGCATACGGTCACGACCAGAAAATTAACAATGAAAGTTGCAGCAGCAGGAGCAATTTCTTGACGCAAATATTTCTCTACCAAAAGAATGAATTTTCCCACAATTTCGGTTCATGTTGGTTATATGAAAGGAATCTGAATAACTAGCGAAACAATAGCGAAGCTTCATTATCACTATTAAGGGCTAATCTACCAGCCACATACATCGTTACTAGATGATCTGGTTCATAAGGACCTCTCCACCCGCATTTGTTCCATGTAATATATTCAGTATCTTCAAAATATTACTTCGATGAGACAACTCAATGACAATATCTTTCCAACCAAATAGCCGTCCCTATCTAAGATATTGCTCTAGGCTAGTGAACCGACAAGAAGTTCGAAGTTGCCCAAGCAAGATGTTGAAGTAGGATTTTGATGGTTTAAGCTTATAAGAACATCCCTTGAGAAAAGACATGCCGGCAAGTATCTTTTCCCTAAGCAAGCTTCCGCACTCATCATCATCGATCCACGGCTTATGGAGGATTTCCAGACGAGAAATGATCTGCAGGAAGTTTTATGGACATGCAGGCAGGAAAAGTAATAATGCGATACGAGCGAGGTTGTGTCTGGTCAACTACCAATTGAAGGTCGTTTTCAACAGATCATTTAGGACTCATGACCGAGATAAACGACACCATGAGAGGGGAACATGAAGTCAATATCTTCCAGCTAACCTCTTACATCTTGTATGGTTGACTTCTTTTGTTTTGAATTCCAAGCTAAAGAAGGACCTGTCTTCTTATCTAGGTTTTTAAAAAAACTAGTAAAGAACGACTAAACCATGCACGAATGGCTAACATGAAGTCAATATCTTACTACAGAATTCCAAACTTTTGAATTCCAAACTAAAAAAAACTGCCTTCATATCTAGGTCCCAAAAAGACTCAGTTTTCGATGAATCTCATTCCATTTTCATTCGTTCGTAGCCAAGCACAGACAAATATGCTTCTGCCGGAGAAAAAAAACTCCCGTTATGGTACAGCAATCATAGCACCCATCATTTAATCTATCTGCACTTCGCTAAATATGGCACTTCTCCAAATGCACCGTGCGCGTAATGTCAACAGAATGGCTCTGTATTTATAGCTCATCAATCACGCGTAAAAGCAGCTCCACCACGTCAGAGGCGTCTTATCTCCAAATTAGCCCCGGAGATCTAATCCCGCTCGCGAGGCTGGCAGAATCAAGCGGTATAGCCGAGACTATGGCGCCATGTCACACGGCTATGGGACCTGTTCGCGATGCAGCTCGACCCAGGTCTTATTGAAGTTTTTCAATCAGACATCCATAAAGAAGACCCTATCGAAGAATGAAGACAGGGTTTCCTCATGATCTTGCCTCTTCTCCTCTTTTCCGAAAACTCGCTTAGATCTAGGGCTGTACATCCTTTGGGCATCAACTTGCATTTTGGTCCATACTACTCAACTGAAAAACGTAGAGTAGAAACTTATCTTATCTTCCAATTAACGGCTTTATTGCCTCATTCCCCCCTTCCTTCCTTCCTTCATTCATTGTCATAATTGATAAATGAATATATCAACTTTGTACAGTCAACCAAGTGCAGGGTTGGTCCATACATAAGCGCATTGCAGCTACTTGAAAAATCCTTTTGCTTCATCTCAACTAAGGACGACTGCTCCTAGAGCTTTATCGTACCCTTCATCATAATTACCGGGAGACAACTCCTAATCGCCTTTCTTAACTAAGACTCGTACCCGCACATGTGTGTCTTTCATTTCTCCTCTGCTCGCCCTTCTCATCACCAGTACTTCCGCCGTGAGCCGTGACTTATAAATCCTTCCCTGTATAATCCGGTATTACAGATGGGGCGAGATTATGCAGGAGATGACGGCGGTGACGTGACATCTTCATCCCTCATCGTCCGGCTACAAACACTATCACACTCCCTAATGAGCCGTGCCGCGGCATCCATCTGCAGGTAAGCTTCCATGCCACATAAGATTAAGAAATGTTTGAAGAGGTCACCAAATTCCACCCAAATTTCTTGACATTCATTGACAACAAGAAAACAATTCTCCTTCTAACATCACAAAACCCACACATCTACATCTACATCTACGTATTACTAGACAAAAGCCCGCGTGGGACATGACATCTAGAGAATCCACAGATAATAGAAAAGGTTGAATATTTCATCTTCCACTGTCTCCGAAAAAGAGGTCGAGCCCAATAACCTATAATCCAGAGTTAGTTTTTAGATTAGAGTAGACACTTGCTATATTGTTTGTTTGTTTTTATACTGTTTGAATCGTTTTTATACTGTTTGAATCTCCCATGTTACGTGCAATTAGCCTATGGGCAAGAATTTCCAATAAACGTATATACATAAATCACAATCCTCGGCCCTGCGTACATAGCCTACATGATCACAGACTGGACCTACCCACACTAGAAGTCAGGTGACGGAATTGTGCCGCAACCTGGCAGAACGTCAGACGGATTCAAAGACATTCAGGAACTGGTTCCCACGTGCATGTAGCAACATCAGAAAAAAACATCTCGTAAGCACCATGAAAACAAGAATTTTGATTAACATTACCTGTAAGAGGCATTCAAACGTAAAAAATATGCAATTCGGTGATTTGTTTTTTACCTGATCATAGTAATCTAAATAAATCCTTCCTTCCTTCCTTCCTTCCTTCCTCCCTCCCTTCCTTCCTTCCTTCCTTCGTGTAAACAATTATATTTACTTGAGATCTAGACAGTTAGAGGGAAACTCAACTTCAAAAGCAATTATTTTGTTTCTTCGTGAAAAATAATGATCGTTGTCTTGAAAAGTGGACATTGCTTTTATTTTTTTCTTGCTTCTAGTCAGTAATTGATTTTAATCACATTTCTGTGGTGCAGTAAATTAACTTGACTCTTTGGCTAAATAGATAGCTACATTTAGGAAGAATACGAGCTCTATGCACGGTTGGAATGTCAAAGCTAAAATGCCGTTACAAATTCTGCGATTAGTAGAACAAGTATTGGTTCATCCAGGACGACAACACGGCGCTTACTGTCAAGTGCTTCCATTTATACCGTTGATTGATGATAATCACCTTATTAACTTTCTGATCGGATTACCTGGCCTTGTTATCATGGAGACCATTTCTACAGACGAGAAAGGGTGACCCTGGAGACTCGATGTTTCTCAGATAAAACATATAGTGCGCCATGTTGTCTTAAAATCCATCGGCTGACGTCTTTAAATGCCATGAGATTTCATGGAAAATGCACTTCGAGACTACAAAAGACAGTGATCTTATACCAGTATAGCCTCGTGGGAACGCGTCTCATTAAAAGGCGCGCAGATCAACAGATGATTTGCAATTACACAGTTTTGATGTTTCATCACAACGCCGGCAAATCACTGCCTTCAAGAGCGCCGAGCGCAGACAGGGATCATTTACCAGCGCCTGCCTACACATCAAAGTCAATCCATTAAACACGAAAGGCATATCGTAGTCTTTGTGTCCTGTTGTGTAAAAGGCTTCCGTTTGAATTTCAATAAGCTGTATACAGGAGATAGTGAAGATGGGGTTTGATAACGAGGCTTCTACAGAACACTTCGATACCGTTCTTTGAAGGCAACATGGTTTCTTAACTACCATCCCGAGGGCATTTCATCCGTCCATGTGGCAATCGAATCTTTAGACGTCCGTGAATTGTGATAAGTTTTGATTTGTGGATTAAATGCTTCAATCGTAAATTGCTGCAAAAGGTTTCAAAGCCCAATGAATATAGAAACAGAATTGATATGATCTACTATATTCCCATCATTTCATTTTCATGTGTTTTGATCTAATATTATACATTTTTGGCCGCTAATTACTTTAATCTAAGATAGCACTGAAAGATACACGTGACGTTACTGTAAATGATGAAGTAACACCACAATGTTTATTGCGCATTGAATCGGAAATCGTATAGTCCTTGCATTATTGTCTTTAGAGGGACACATAAATGTTAGCATGAAAGCTCATCTGTGTAGATGTGGTACATATTGAAGATTTTTCACTGTCTTACAACACCAAAATTTGCTTACCTCGAATTTTCAGTCGCACTTACTTCGACCTTCTTCAGGAGTGATGATTCAGTTACTCTGATCACGTGACTTAGAGACATAAATGTATTTTTCTCTCCTTCTGTGTGTCTTTTTATACTAGTATATTCGCGATCGTCTATGCATGTAATACTTTTAACGAAGCAACGTGTGATGTCGAAAGTCGTCAGATCCTCCCTGCGTCTCCAACTGTGAGACTAATGTCCTATTGGTACGTAAATGGTGGTTTATCATCCAGGTAATCAGATATATATAAGTATAACATTATTTCTATACATTTCAATATTTTACAAAATCATATCCAGTCGCTAATTGAGTAACTGTTATTTGTTAATGTCCAGTTGAAAGATCTACGCCACGTTTTGATAGCCAGTACCCTGAATTCAAAGCCTTGTTGCCTTTACTGCCTATGGGTCGGTATGCACTGCTAACAAGTCTCATGGGGTTTGGCAGGGCCCTGGTAGTATTAGGTCGGAAGGCCTTCATTGGTTGTTCATAATTCATATTGTGGTATGTAGACTTGGCTAAGAGAAATCATCTACTACAAATGATGAGGAAATGCAAGGGCTAAAGTAGGAATATTTCAACGGGGTTGTTGCTTCACATCTAATAGTTACGAGGGTGAGTCAGAAAGTAATGCAAGTGGTTTCATAACAGAGTCGTTCTTTGATCGAATGAGTTGAAATTTGGCACAAAGGTTAAGACATATCTTCGCTTGAGATTGAAATATCAAAATTTGTTGCTCATTATTTTATGAGTGACTGGGCTGCTTTCAAGGTGACCACACCCTTGGTATCCCGTCAGAAGAAAAGAGAGGTCCAATTAACGTACAATTAAGAATATCCCAAAACCAATTTTTGCTATTTTAGGAGACTAAGCCTGCACATGTAATAAGCTGCATTTCTCTATCGGCCACACGATTAATTTTAACTCTGAAATCTGAACAGTTTTTCTTTTTTCGTTGCTGGTGTAGAGTGAGGTATACGCGGTCTTCAGGGTCATGAGATCTGCGGTGTTATTATTAAAACTTTCTGTAGCCTTCTTTTCCATTAACAAATAGAAATGAAACTTAGCACACTTTCTGGCCTTTAAACAGTTAATAACTGTGTAAAGTTTCGTTTCTTTTGGTTAATGGAAAAGTAGTCTTTTAACCCACAACTCACGATTTCGTGTATAAATCCAACAGCTCTATAACACAACTTACTGCATCCTAGCAGCTGTAAATAAAGAACCATTACGAGTTTAGAGATGAAAATTGGCACACAACCTATAGAGACATTTGGTATCATACATGGGTAATTTTAACTTCCTACAGTGATTTTTAGTAGGTCAGATTTAGAGGAATCGCTAGTCTGACAAGGTACTAAGGGTGCGTTCATCTTGAAATCAACTCAGTTGCTCATAAAATAATAAAGACCAAATTTAAAACATTCAATCTCAACAGGACATATATCTCTACTTTTGTGCCAAATTTCAACTCAATTGATTAAAAAACGAGTCTGTTATGAAACCACTTGCATTACTTTCTGACTCACCCTCGTATCTTCGCCCACGTTTTGGTACGAGCCCTCTAGGCTACGTCAATGTTGTAAATTTATGAATTTCTGAGACCGACAGAGTTTTCCTTCACATGATAAAATGAATGGATATGTGGCGTTTTCAAAGTTATTGCTAGGATTTTTGCTTCTACAGCCATTAGGGTATTGTGATGTCCATATGGTTGATGGTGGGTCTTCTGCAAAGGGTTTTTATGATGTGCCTTCAGGGTAATTCCAATAATGAAAAACAAATGAGCAAATATATCAAGGACTGCTTTATTTTTAGAAGGAATACCGAAACAAATGATTAGCCTACTCCATTCTAATACCATATCAAATAATTATGTTAGCCCTTATTGTTATGTTAACTACTAGGATGTTACGCTTTATTCTGTACCTCCATTCTGTACTTTGTGTAATAGTAGTTGCTATACATTGTACTGTGCACAATTGTCTTGCAATAAAGTTCTTCTTTGAAACAAAAGTTCGAGGGCAATGTAAAGTTTTGTAAGCCTCCCTATTAATCTTTAAGTTTTCAAGATCACATAAGATGGCAAGCGCTTCTACAAAATAAATGCTCCACCATAAAGTCTAAAGCCTCTGTGGAATACACACAAATGGACCTGTCTGTGGACTACCTGATGAATTGTTTCACAAACTGAAGATATGTGACTTACGTGCGCCCGGTCTTCTTTCTTCAACTATCTGACCCAGTCGTCCTTAAAAAGTGAATTTACCATCTTGAACTCAGGTGAACTTTCACGTGGAAATGTTTTGTCGTTGAAGAGGTTAATCAGTCACGTATGAATACAATTATAATTACTACAATATTCGTCCAACATTGACGTCCTATGTTTTTTAAAGAATAGATACATACCTCCAAATTTTCGATGGCTATCAGTCAGACTAGGTCCCTCGGTGAACAAGGTGGACCGATAGCCATCGAAAATTTGGAGGTATGTACCTATGTCTTTAAAAAACCGTCACTGTTGGAAGAATACTGCAGTAACCAGAAATGTTTTTGACTTTCTCGGAAACCAACGTGAGTGCAATGTACTGTAAGACGTCATTGCATGAATTGTACGCTGAGATCAAATGAAACCATTACTTGAATACGTTTGTGAAGGTTAGACATCCAGGAATCGTTACAATTGAAGACGAATAAATCTTTACTTCTGGATACTTTATTTTTATACAGACGTTTCGGAAGGCGTCCGCCTTCCTTCCTCAGTGAAAAGAAAATGAAGACAAACAATTTCTTGAAACAAGGAATAATTCTTATGTTCTAAATAAACAAAAAAGGTAACGGCTAAGGTGTTCTAAAATAAACAACACAGGTAACTATAGAGGTGTTCATACACTTATCATGTTTTAATATCTTATTCCTTGTTAGTTCATTTTACTTTGCTGAATTATT
>NC_049981.1:22613002-22619486 GCF_000003815.2 Branchiostoma floridae | reverse complement strand
TTGTTTGTTTAGAACATTGTTAGAACACCTCTATAGTTACTCTGTGTTGTTTATTTTAGAACACCTTAGCCGTTACCTTTTTTGTTTATTTAGAACATAAGAATTATTCCTTGTTTCAAGAAATTGTTTGTCTTCATTTTCTTTTCACTGAGGAAGGAAGGCGGACGCCTTCCGAAACGTCTGTATAAAAATAAAGTATCCAGAAGTAAAGATTTATTCGTCTTCAATCATTACTTGAATAGACAGCCTGATTACACAACCTGACCCCCCAGGAACTTGGTCTACGTTGAACTTAATTCTAGGACGAACCCACCGCTTTCAAGTGCACAGGGTGACGTTTTTGCGGTGACCCAAGAGAATGTATGTTCACGTCTGGGTCTGTGGTTCCATTTGATGTTGACGTGGTAGGACATTAGTAACATGACGTCTGGCAGGTTCTACTGCGTATGATAAAAGTCATACTCCTAACAGTAATTGTATAGCACACATACTGGGGCAAATGTTAATGTCTACTACAAATATCTGCGGCAATGACGGGGCAGAAATGAGCGTATTCATAGCTACACAACCAACGTTTTGGTCAGCTTTTGACTACTCTTTTCGGGGAATATCGTTAAAGTGTTATGGTGGAGCCTGTCTGTGCTTTTTGATGTTCAGGAAGGTGATGAAATGTTGTAATAAATATGATAATTACCTTCAAACCTTAATGTCTGTCTACAGCGGGTGAACGCACAATGTTGTGATATTGTCATCTCATCTCTTCTCATCTATCCCTTGGTCTACCTTTTTGACTGTTGGGGTATCGCTGAAGATTATCTCCACCCTTCTCGGTTTCCTGTATTTTGTAGTATTTCACTTAGTGCCTGGCCATTCTCTAATATCATCCTCCCACTTTTCCGTGGTCTACCCATCATTCTTCTAGCCTCCATGGCAGGCTCCCTGGGACTTTGATGTGTCTGCCGGCCAGCAGCACAAGCGCCCCGATGCAAAAGAAAACTGCCAGCAAAAGTCTATTATGAGCTCCAAAAGACGAAAAAAATACCCAGAGAGCCTGCTATGGAGGCTAACATTCTTCCTCTCTATAAAGTGTACTGTATGATAGTTTGGGCCAGTTCCGATGACATGTCCAGTGTCACATGGCCGTACTACTTCAGTTTTCTTTTCTGTACTATGGTTTAACAGGACATATTCGTAGGGACGGATGTTTTGTTCTACTTTATTCCGTACTTCATCATTTGAGATGACGTCTCGGTATGTGATCTCCAGGATTCAGTTCTGAATCCATGTACATTTTGATTTAACTGTTAATAAAGCCAGGTGCACATAAGGGTCTTTGCAAAAACTCGGAGTACAAAGCCGTGCCAAGTCTTCCCTTAAATGCTTGGGAAAACGGACATTTTCATCACGTAGGCTGCTGACTGAAATCTTGTTGAAAGCAATTTCGGCCATCGGGACGTAAAGCCATGCGTCATAGGCGCGCCTTAAGTCGATTAGGTAACTTTACCCTGGATTCCATGGACTGTGTTCTGTGATGAACTTGATGTCTTTTGGAACAAATTGACGGGAAAGGGCAGAAGTGTCCATAGCATCCTGAGCATCACTGATGTCATTATAACCATACACTGTGGTGATTGGCTACACTTACTGCGTGTTTTTTTTTATTGGCATCTGTTTATTAGCCTGTTTAGACCCAACCAACACTATCACTAAAACAATCACTGACTATTACCACATGTATATATGACCCATATGTTTCTACAGTGTACGAGCAATTAGCTTTCGGGCACAAATGCACAAATAAATCTTCTTAATTAACTGAGGCCAATCATGATCAGCGCTTTGGGTTTGCAGATAACCTGACTGATCACACTGATACAGGTTGTCGTCCCTATGTGACTAAATTTAAAGAGAACGTCAGAATGGTGAAAGTTATCCGATCAATTTGGCACAAGAGTTATCATTTTCAAAATGTGCCACTCATTGAGAATGTTTTATTCTGTTTCTTCATTCAAATTTGTACTTTCTTTTAACATCTCCTTCCTGGATCCTGTACATGTCTCCCACAAGAACCTGTTTCTGACTCTACCCCTGTAATCATAAAACCATCTTTCGCTCAAAATCATTTCGCTAGACATGCTTATTCTAACAAGTCCCTAGGCTTTACAGATGAACCAAGCATGATTGACAGGAAATTAGTTTGCCCAGTCCTCACTGGGAATATTTTGTAGATAACGTCATTCGCTCTGGCTCACGAAGGTAGAGGTTGTTGGGGGGTGGGGGGGGGTGGATCTCTATTACTCGTGAGGATGGTGATCAGACTTTATCAACGAATAAGAGTTAGAAGTGTGTCAGATTTGTGGTTAACAGGAATATCCAAATGTGTACTTCGTTTTGTGTAAGAGTCGGGATGTGGTTATTGGAAAGGTAGGTGCATTTACATCTCTAATATCTTTTGTAAAGTCTATGTGTAGCGGGCAAGAATTGATTTTTGATTATTGGCTGCATAGTGAATTATGAATGTGGATGGAAATGTCTTGAATTCATTATGTTTGGACATTTTTGGAATGTCTTACTATGGCAATAATCAATATGACGTCTTAGATATAATAACTAAAATACGAAAATTCTATAACTGCGAAAACACGGACAAAAAGATAGGAACAAAAACATTGAAGAAGCAGAAATGTGAATGTTCTAAATCTGTAATTGGTTCGTAGCTATACGACCAATCAGTTTCGTCTGCCCACGTTTTGTTCAGTTTCATGTAAACTGATAGGCTCTTCCATAGACCCCATGGCCTAGAATGTCTGTCAGTTGTCACACAAGGGTGATGAGGTATACACTCTGACAAATATAAACTTTATTTCCTGTCACTCCTGTAACTCTGACCTTTACTTCTTGCCACGCAGCGGTGAGCGTGACGAGTACATGGAAGATACAGAATGACGAAACACATCGAAAACAGTACTTTCCGTTTCACGGAAATAATGACGTACATCGGTATCATGCTATGAGCCTCCAAGGATTGTTGTGATAGTAAGACATCTGGTAAAGACCACATTACCAGAATACAGTTAGTAGATAACAACATTTCAAGAATACATGTGTATCTATTTCATTTCTTGAGACATATCAGCATCCTTTCATGGCATGGTTTTATTGCCACATCTGTGTCATTCCTGTCCTTGGCGAATCCGCAGTATATACACCTATTTTGTACTTTGTGTGACGTTCTTCTGTGTAGTACTTTCATTTGCCACATGGTGTCGTCGTTGGAGGTTATAGAAGCTATTGGTAAATAATGATACACAAGTATTCTATGTCCCGCATCATAGATACAGCGGATGCCATTGCTTCTTTGCCTCGCGTGATTTCGCCATGCTGCCCCAGTGAGTCAAACTTTCACCTTGTGCGTAGAAGAACGGACCAACCACCAGGCGGCCTATGACCGCATCGGAGCGCAAAAAAGTCCTCTGCATGACAGTAATCACCAAACTGGTGTCATCTAAGTAGGAATATGGGACCACGAAGGAAAGAGACTGGTTGAAAACCGGTTTGGACGTATTCTCCACCACCTCTGTTCGTTTGCTCTTGACCTTGTCGCTTCCACACATCAAGGTCACCTTGGCATAGGTGTCTGTTACAAAAAAATGGAGGCAAGTAAATTAAATGTCTCTCTCTCTCTCTGTCTCTCTGATCATGAAAAGGGGATTACTGCAATTAAGTTTACAAATAGCCATGATCAGCATATTTGCAATAACTCGATGACAGAAAGAAATATAACAATAGACAGTGAAAAAAATCAACCTAGAGGATGATATGAATTGCAGTGTTACAAAGAGTTTTCGTCAACACTCTCATTTTTCAGCCCTCCGTTTGTATTAATAAGATCAAATGATCAAAATA
Source organism: Branchiostoma floridae (assembly GCF_000003815.2). Lineage (NCBI taxonomy): Eukaryota > Metazoa > Chordata > Leptocardii > Amphioxiformes > Branchiostomatidae > Branchiostoma > Branchiostoma floridae. Next base: position 22,615,580 of record NC_049981.1, on the reverse strand, counting down.
TAATCGTGATTATTTTTTTCCTTGCATGTCATCGTGTGTACTTTGTAGGAGAAAAACGTACCATTTGGTGATTGAATATATTCTTTTATTAAAAAAGATGCAGACTTGACCGACACTACCCCGACCCCAACTGCAATGCTTGAAAGTGGGGATCATTCAAATGGCAGGTTGCTCACCTATAGACGTCACTGACTTGTCGAATATTTTCAGGTGTCTGCACCGGTTGACGACCACAGACAGTCGGTCCAGGGAGGGAAGGTAGGCCAGAGACAGCAGCACTTCTCCAAGGTTAACAGTTATCTGAAAAGGAAAGCAAAAACAAAGTTATCGCCATTATTCGAAGGTGAAATCCATTTTTTTTTCAAATATACCTGTCCGCAAAATTTTGTTTACATCATATCTAAGACTATTTCCTGAATAGTCTTATAATTTTCAATGTGATTTGGTTACGGTAGATCACTGAATGAATTTTCATTTCAGATCATATGAATAAAATTTCTTCCATTCTCTTCAATGTTTTTGGTTCTATTTATTAGTCATTTACCTTGCTTCTTTTCGTGATGGGTGCTTTGACCGTGTTTCTTCCGGAGAGGTCCTGATCAGCCAATGGGAAGAGAGCATGGCCGATGACGTTATATTTATGAGTCCTGTTATAATCGTACACAGATATTCGCAGCACACACTTCAACAGGTCCTGCGCATGCTCCATGACCTTCTCCAACGGGAAGGCGAATTCATCCTCGAAGCAGGGATTGCACGTGTTTCGGATGACCTTTGACCTAAAATAGTGTTTTTCGTCCGGTAAGAGACAGATGAAGGCCACGGGGTCGTACAGTTTATCATCTCCTTTTCTCGGCAGGTCGCTGATTCTCTGTAAACGTAAAACGAGCCTGAAACAAAGTGTTGAAAAACCTTTAGAAATAAAGTTCTTACATAACAAAACGACGGAATTAACTATCAGAAGACTTTAGACTGTATTTGACATATTCCACGTAGACTGAGTGTCATGTGTTAAGTCGTCTTAATGAAATTTGAAAAAATATATATAACTAAGTTCTAAAGGTTTCATTGAACAAATTGTGGACTTGATTTACCTCGCTCTCGATAAAATTTACTTCAAATTTGATTCATATAACATCAAAGTGACCTCATCAGAGAACTAAAACGTCACAATGACATAAAAAGGAATTGAAGAGAAAAAAGTAAAAGACATATCAATGCTAGGTCTTTCATCTAAGACAGCCAAAAGACCAGGACACGTTACAGCCACCCATAATAAAGGAAGGAACGCCATAAGGTTTTGATCCACTTCTCATCGAGTCACGTGTTCTATCTACATGAAGTTACGTCATAGACAAATGCCGATGCAGTTCAGTCGAAATTTGGAAAGCTTGAATCCAATTTCCCTTTGTCTTGGATATTACGATTCAACCCCACTTCAGTTTAAAAAGAACGGCGCGTACCTTTCTGTGATGGCGTCATAGTGTATTTTGGACCAGACTGTGCCGAATATATCTTCCTTGGCTTCATCCGTGCTCCCCTGTCGAGTGTGAGTGATTTTTAGCTGGGACACCTTCTTGTCCTTCTCAATGGTCTCGTATAACGTTGGGTCCAGGGAACCTTGGGACAATAACGGTAAGATGTAATGTTTTGAGCATTTTAGGGTAGCGCTAGCTGAGTGTACGTTAAGTCTAGTAGTCAAGAACTGTTCGATGGCAGTACTTCAACAAAGCCTTCGCTCCTGTGGCGTTACCAAAAAATGAACGCTTCTAATTTGGATAAAACGGAGTCGAAGGGCAGAAGGCAGATTGAAATAGGCTAAACGTCAGGATTCTAGTTGAGTTATAGATGTCTAAACATCTATTTTGTGATGAAATGTACTTTTATGCTCCGTTTCGACATACCGCCACCATTATCTACATTCTACTTTGAACGATGGGTCTTCAATGATAATGTTCACTTCATATGTCAATAATGCCACCACGAGCAGGTTTTTGGCTGAGGGCATTCTTTTGCAAAGCTTTTTACACGTTTTTTCTAATAACCCACGCTTTTAGAGAAGAAAAGACGTCACAAACATCCATAAAGCACTAAGACCAACCCTGTAACTACTTGAAGATTTATTAACGCTAACATACCGAGAGGCTGTACCGTCACAGGCTTATGGCGTACTTCGGGCAACATCGGGTTTACTCGGAAAGGTTCGTACGTCGCGTTGTCAAGGGAGAGCCCGGACCCATTGCTCTCTATGGATATGGCGTCGACGTCATGATATTCTGTTTCTGTGGAAGGACACATATTGTAAGGGTTAACATGATAGAGGAGGATGTTTTACGACATAGTCATACAATCCATTGAAGAATCATGCTTTTCATCCACAAACACACATAGAAATGCTACAATAACATAACCTTCTTGGCGAAGGTAACAAAGCATTGTCAGCATTGTTGATGAAGGTTAGACATCCAGGTAATAAGATGCACCAAATAGCAGTTACTCATCAAGCAACTGGATATGATTTTTTTTGCTTAAGTAACTACTATAAGGATTATTGTAAGACCATTAAAATCAAATTCGC
>NC_049981.1:22610710-22612902 GCF_000003815.2 Branchiostoma floridae | reverse complement strand
AAAACCGGGCGATCCTATTGGTCAAAGAGTTCGACACTTTTGCCCAGAGCTGATGGAGGATGAATGTTATTTTCTAAATGAACGTCTCAAGTTTTTTTATGTACTTCGGGGAAAACAGTGCATTTTTGCGAAAATGTTGTCTTTCTAGTTATCATTGTTGTTTTTATTTCCCCTAGTTTTGTACCATTAGGCCATGTTGATTTGATTATATGGATGACATCCTCTGGGAACTCCAAAACTGATGCGAGCGAGCGAATAAAAAAAAAGTTTGGCCAAAAAAAAAAGTTGCCTTCAGTATGAAATCTAAGTGGTCAGGAAGGTTGAACATAGGACTAACAACACATAGTATGGTATACCAACAATAAAGTGTAGGGACCAGTACATCGTACGGGTGCAAAACGTTTTTTTTTCTTCTCGGACGAGGATCGATCCGAAAAAAATCAGTGGAACAGATTTCGCCAATTAGAAAATGGACACACTATGTCGACAGGCGCTTGGGGTCTTGCCGGGCCAAGAAGTCAAGAGCGAAGTCGACTTGAGTTTATAGTCATTTGTACCAAGTTTCTACAGTCAAAGGTACAGAGACAGTTAGCCTTGATTACATGATCTTAAAACGCCAGTGGCAGTCGAATAATCCACTAAACAGATTTCTTTCTAGCAAAATTAACCAATTACCATTGTTTTGAGTATTGCCAAATCTCAAGTTTCCACAGACAATCAGGTCCAGGTTCAGGTCCGGACCTGGACCTGATCCTCTAGACCTGAACGAGACCTATACCTGAATTTTCTGTACTGGTACCTGCCCCTACCAACAATAGATTTTTTTTCTTTCTGTCCTTTCACATCTTATTATTTCACTTTAGATTTATTTTGGCATTCTACGGCATTTATCTGTTTTCTGATACTTTTTTTCAATCTACGGCATATATGTGCTCATTTTACAGCTGCTTTGCACAATTTACTGTGTGGTCGAAAACTTTTTTTTTTTGAAACGGCCGAAAATTGATGCGAGCGCGGATGTCATCCATATAATCAAATCAACATGGCCTTACTTGTACACAATGAATATTCCTCAGAATTGTGTCTAAGGCAACCGTGACAGCTAAGTAATCTACTGTGCCCTGTTATCCTTAAGTTAGATGATCATTTTTTGTTCGTAATTCCGCAACAGCTTCGTATTCACTTACTTGGTTGTACCGACATGACACGATTTCCTCCGGGCACCCAGAATTCAATGGAAGAGGTTCTTCGCACGGGACGTCTCCTGCCGTCCCGCGGTGTAACTGCAGGTGTAGTCTCCACGCTGCGCATCTCGAGAGCATCGAACTCGTCAGGAAGTTTGTACTCAGGGCAGCAACAACAGCACAGTCTGCGGAGCGCCATGTCTATCTGGGAGGGTCAGACCTGTTTTATTGAACACAATAAGCTGCGTGAATTTAATTGCAAACTGTTGCATAATATACCGTACATGCAGAAATTTCGCGGTGGTTTAATGTTCGCTGTTTTCGCGGTGGCCATTTCACCGCGAACTTAATAAAACCACCGCGAACATTTTTCTCTGGCAGTAAGAGCGCATGGTGCTACCGTGAACTACCGCGAAATTGAATCCCCGCGAACTTAAATGCATTTACGGTACTACCTTGTAGATACTTACTTATCAAATGGAACATAAGAATTGTGTCTGTAAACATCTACCGTCCACTATGTGAAATCTGTAATAAGATTGAAAACTAAGAACAAATATTTCTAGAGTGTACTAGATTAAGAAACTTCTGTAGTAGAATGATATTATTACTGAGGATAATGCTTTGCTGTGATCTAACAAATTTTGTATTACCTTGTTGAACATTGCAAAGTACGCTCGTACGTAATGTACGTGTCTTGGATAACATGAAAAGATAAAGAAAAAGACTCCCGAAAGACGATGTGTTCGATACTTTTCTCATTCTCTTTTCTCCGAAGACTGCAACGGAGGCTAATAAAGTGCCGTAACGGACACGCAAAAGTTATAAAAAAAAGGAGTGCAGGCGGGACGTGATTTGGCGGGACACTGAGCAAATTTACCGACAGGCATCCTGCATGTGGGGCATGCTACCGGTAAACATGTACACCTCAGGCGGTTTGGAGGTCACGCAAAAGATAAAAGTTGTTGCCTTGACCCAGGGTCCTTCAGCACAGTGATATATTATTTT
>NC_049981.1:22607253-22610454 GCF_000003815.2 Branchiostoma floridae | reverse complement strand
GCCAGATAAAAACGCCTAACATGTTAGAAACAAGCCACACATTTGTCTCCATGTTTTTGTACACCTTTGTCCACAAAGTACTCTCCTTTCTCTCTCAATTCGGCCGACTGCCCATTTTGTCTCGTTTTCGTCATTACACCCTTAAGAAAGAAAAAGAGACGACAAAAAAAAAGCCCGACGAAAACGCCTAATTAATACACCTCAAAACCAGCCGGAGCCGAACCTCTGCTTAACAGAGAAGTCCATAATGAAATTTTAGGGGCAATCATAACAGATTTTGAAAAAAAAAAACTTGCGTACAGCCGGTGTACAGTGGGCTCGCAAATTGGACTGATGTTCTCTAATCCCTCACGACCTCCCTCATTGGTCCCTCACTGCTATCCCCAGATATCCCTCATTCGTCTTTGCCACTCCTCGAGAACTGTTAGCCCCCTCCCCCATTCGTGACGGTGTGCACGTCTAACTATCCCTGTGTCTGTACAGTTTGTGAATAGACAGGAAACTTATTCCTCTTCGTAGTTTAAGAAGAAGAGTACGAAGCTACATGTAACTTTGTCTACACAGCTGTTATTGTCCTCTCTCACATGTTGACCAGCTTGATACAAATATTGTTTTAGCCATTTATAGCAAGTGATGATTTGCCTGCTGACAGAAACCTGGCTTTGAATGGAAAAAAAAAACTATTTTATCACAAGGAACTTCGAATAGTCTTATACGTACGTGGGTTACTAGTCGTAAAGGAGTGTTTAGAGTATGTATTGCCGTGTTTGTCCCCCGGGTTAGCATTAAAAGCACATTAGACGCAGTTTGCCACTCCTGTCGAGTTGTTAGCTATAGTTTACAAACAAGGCGCACTCGGCAGACCGGAGTTTGTTTTAGACACGGCATGTACTGTTCGCGCCATTAAAGTAAGGTGTGGCAGGTGTCATGTACGTGACCTTTTGCGTCTGACATTCTTTTTCTCCAGCGGATATACCGTAACCCTCACCCTCTTATCGTTAAAGTGGCACTGTGTCATGCCATGGCACTTTAAAGAAATAGGTGACTAAGGAATCCGTTTTCTTGTAATCTTAATTCTGTTTGTTTATCCTACGTGCTGTAAACAAGAGATGAATGCACTGAAGATGGTTTCGTTGCCACTTTGACTTCATGTTAGGAAACACAAGCGTCCGATCAAATAAGGGAAGAGTTCGTCAAATTCGGTCCATGCCTTGCCATTTTTTCTTCGATTTAATCTTTATAAACGCAATGATGGAAAATGTTTGATTTGATTTCAATGACTTTTGTATGAGTGATGATTTTTATTCACTAAATTTTCAGTAAGAAAAGCGTCTGTATATATATATATGAAGACCATTTCAATGACTTGGTGTTAATTTTCAGCAAGAAAGCAATATGAAAACTCCAATGAGTTCATGATGTGTCCACTCATGTGTATTAACGAAAAGAGGCTTGGTGACATTCAAAATGAAGGAGACAATGTGCAATGCCATTTAGATAAACATTTAAACACAACATGAAAATTCGGGTGATGAAAACTTCCTAAACTCAGTATTGTAATTCTGAATGCTGAATGATAGACAACTTTTTCTGCGTAAGGGAATTGTGTTTTAGTTTATTGTACATACTTGTATTGTGTATATATGTTATCCCTCTACACGCCCCAATCCAAGAATAGCATGGCCTGTATCTGGGTGCAACATAGAAACCCAAACAGACAATAAAACCTTAATAATCTCCACTTAATAAATCACCCCGTACAAGGCGATTCTTACCCACGTAACAATGAACGGTTTCTGTCGTACAGCGATAAATTCTCCCAATTAAGATAAGAGTTTCCCGTAACAAGCTGCCCACACTTAAACCTGTTGTGCAAACATTGGATATGTAGACTTGGAAACACACCCATTGAGACATGTGCACTGAACGATAAAAATACCCCCACTGCTTGACCCATTGACCTCTTCTGCACACCTTGTACGACACACAACAATGGCGGCTAACCACTGTGCAGACTTCTCCGTAATGTTTAGAGAAAAAAAGACTTGATTTATTGTATCGATTTTAATGTGCTAAAAAATCCTGCGAACGGTATAGAATGAAATAGAAAGTAGATACCTACAATGGGGTTCTCTCTTGGGCTTGTCTTGACTGCGATCAGATCTTCACCGGATGTTAAGAAAATTCGGAGAAAGATTTTCCACTTGAACTGTTTTTTTCTAGGTTTTGTAGTCGAGCCCTTCCTGTTTGTTGAATAGGATGTCACCACGCCTGATTCAACGTTAAACGGATGTGGTGTGACACCGAACGCCACGGTGGTGATACCAGCGGCGATACCGGCGTTAGGACGTGGTGTGCCCTAGACACGTGTATCGACAGGTAAAAACGATTACACCACGTTCCGTTCCACCTCTGCGCCAACAATGTCTCTCTAGTTACAACAGCAGATGTTGAGAAATCTTTCCAAGTTCGTAAATGAAGTAATCGTCCGCGCTGTTTATCAGTAATGTCTGTAACACGTGTCCTACCACCCAGACTGTGCTGGTATCGAAGAATATATCACCAATTTCTCACCGATTCACTGCAGAGCGTTCAAACCAACCTGGTCCCGGCTTGAAGCACGAGCTACACGGGCTACGTTCCGAACAGGTATCCTGGCCGTGGCGACACCGGACGTGCGCGGCGCTCACCTGTGCTTTGCCCGGCGGTAACGCCCCTCGCCCCGCCACGCTGACGTGCACCCAGAACAATCAATCCCTGCGATGACGACGTTCCGGTGATAGGAGTGTTTACCCAACACCTTAGTTCTGTTTGCCCGTGTGGGCCGCCAGACTACGTGCGGTAAGTCAGACATGCCAGTACTTAGACCTGCTGCAAATCGGAAAGGCTCAAATCTGCGCACCGTTATTTGATACATAGCAACCGTAAACCCACGTCATAAACACCTATATCATAAACACATGTGGTAGACGTGCGTTTATGGTGTTAAGATTTAGATAAAAGGGTCACGAAGGCTGGTAGATTTTCCTCTCCATGGCAGCAGACCCAAACTATAGTTACGGATGTCGTTTTTTTTACGTCATTCACACTTGACGTCACACGTTGCCAGACTTTGTTCCATTGGAGGATAAACTTGTCAGATTAATCAAACTATAGAAAAGAGGCGTCTTACCTATTCACGTAAACTGTTACTATAACAAC
>NC_049981.1:22602898-22607153 GCF_000003815.2 Branchiostoma floridae | reverse complement strand
GTCGTAAGCATATGATATACACGGCTGTCAAACACTGCGTAATAACAAGAGTTCGGAAACCTCATACCTCCATGAAATATTCTGATAATTCAAAGAACTTACACAGGTCATAATGTTGACAATCCAATCATTTACATAAACATGTACTGAGATGAATTATGACATCTTACATTAATTATGCAAATTAGGGACTTATTTGCATAACTGGTATCTGCTAATCTTCCACATGCCACAAACCTCAATGAAAAGCGGCCTGCAGGTCGATTTGAGCTTTCATGAATAAACAAAGCTTCAAACAAACACACTACATGTGTTACTTGTATTTGAGCTCTATACTTGAAAAACACTGTAAATATAGATTATGCAATTTAAATCAAAACTTGCATAATTTGCATTTCATTGTGTACATACAAACACAGACAAACCCAAGCAATTATACCTCCCTGGAAATAGTAGACTCTTCCATTGACCCCATTGACTTGGACTGTCATGTCTGATTAACAGCTAGTTTTACCACCTCGAACTCCATCTCTACTTCCTGTCACTTCGGCAAGTCTCACCTTTACAACTGCGGTCATCTTCCCATTAACTTCCGCCATTCTATCGATAGTGTGTTCAAATGACCATATGGGCATACACCATGTACCTAACCTGTGTACCATCCGGAAAGTTAGCTCCAGTATACACTATATACAGTCGCTTCTCGCTCTGACTTTAACTTAACCATACACTATGTATACAGTCGCTTCTCTACTAAGCGAACGTAGGAGCGAACTACTACCTGGATGGTGCCCAGGCTAGGTACCATGTACCAACATGCGTAACAAAGTGACACACCGACCAAAATAAAAGACTCCGTTCGCTGAGTGAAACAATGAAACAATGCTTTTGGACAGCTACAACAACTACAACTAAACATCCAAAGATTAATGTGATTAAGCCATGTTCACACTTATATTCAAGTGCGCAAGAATTGACGTTGAGTATTTACATAAAGTTTGCGGCAATTTTCGCCAGTTCCATAACTGAACGTCGATGGGCCAACATTTTAAAAAGATTCCAGCAAAGTTTAGTTAAGAAAGCGGTCTCAAGAATCATATATACAAGCTTGGGTCCGTAAGAGTTCCGTATTTACATTATTTTGGGTTTAGGTGAAATATACATCCGCAAAAATCTTTCTTTCGCTTCAATAACCAGATTGCACAACGATTGGTCAGGGTTAAAACAACTACTACATACTTTCCCACAAATTTTACCCTAAGCCGGGTTGACATGTGCGTATACATTAAAGTCCGTATTCTTCGCCTCTACCAGCTGGAAAAATAGTAGAAATTGGACGAATATAGACACATGACATGTCAGAGGAGTTAGCTGTCCGATGAGTATGGTTTGTGACAAGCTAACATCGCTGGCATGTTATCTAGCTATTTTTGTCCAATTCCTACTTTTTTCCAGCGACCTGTGGAAGAGGCTAAGACTTCAATCCGGACTTCATACGGACTTGAATATACCTACGGAATATATACGGACTTGAAAGAACCCACCTATAGCCAAAGAAATGTCAATACGCTATTCATGCGGACGGGAATATTCCCAGCCCTTAACGCGATACCGTAACGACAAGAACACGCACATGTTGCAGTTTCCAAGGAACGGTGTCAACATCTCAAGATTTCTTAGCTACCTTGTCTCTGAATGGTCTTGTTATGTAGAAGCCAATTTAACCAATCGCACACAGCAACGAATTAGGCGTTAAAAATGTTTTAGTATCTATTTTTGGTTGCCATGTAGAATTAAAGCTGTAGTAGCCTGTCACGATTGAAAACATGTTAGAAAATGACTTGAAACGCAGATTATGCAAACTGATACGCCTTTTTTTGATAGAGGAAAAATGCCATCATAGGCTATGGAACAAACATGGCCTTTAAAACATGGTCTTTTGTCAATCTCCTACTAGTCTTTTTTTAGGGAAAATAAGTATTGTTTGATTTTAGTATCCATTAGAGATAAGAGAGTTAAAATAAAGACTATGATTGTTGGCATTAATGCCATGTTTTGTCGTTTCAGTTTGGTTTGGTTTGGTTTATTACAGTTGATTACAATGTTTATGGTGCCTACTTTAAAATCTTTATCTCCCTTTCTCATTAAATGTGGAGTCTGGAGAAGATGTTATCCATATATACTTATATGAATATACTTGTTGTAGCCTAAGTCAAAACACGAGTGACTCGATGAACAGCACTGGTCTACACTCCTATGTGGTATAATCATGGACGTTATATACTAGTAACGTCCTTGGTATAATGAAAAAATAACTCCCGTGAAGCTCTGCTAGTTCTTCAATATTCACAAACAGGCGCAAGCTATCCGGTACGGAGGAAAAATTAGTCTGCGATATGCAGATTTGGAGCTTATTTACGTGGCCTATGAAAAAAACAGCTGGAAAGTGATCCTAGATGTTTTCTAATTCTAGAATGATAATAACAGGTACATTTTATATCGAATCAGTAATAGATAAATCCAGTAGAGAAATAACACAGAAAATAAGAAAATCCTTGATAATACGTGGTAAGCCGCACGTTTTGATTATGCATTTTACCTTACAACACCTAATTTCCAGACAATTAAAGTCAGTACTATTCATGAGAATCCATTTCTGAACACAACGAGGAGCGCTGCGCTTAGCGATTAACACAAGAGCGTGTGAGGGCCTAAGTCCGGCTGCTCAGGCAGCCGAAATATAGCAGAGCCAACCTAACAGGAATGTCAGATAGCTGCAGTGATGGCTGAAGAAACACCCATGGCAACTATCCAGGGAGGTTTCCCTCGCCATGCTCCTGGGGCACCACCTCATCCACCCGAGCAGAACCAAGAGGTTCCGTCCTGCCGCCCCAAACAGGGGCTCCCGCCTCGTCCGTCCGGACAAGCTCCTGGGTCGCCGTCCCGTCGCTCCAGAAGAAGTGCCCGAAAGAAGACATCTCGTTCCACCTATTACACCCCATGGCTGCCGTCTCGTCCCACCGAACAGACCCCGGGGCTACCGTCTCGTCTCACCGATTACACCCCATGGCTGCCGTCTCGTCCCACCAAACAGACCTCGGGGCTGCCGTCTCGTCCCACCGAACAGACCCCGGGGCTGCCGTCTCGTCCCACCGAACAGACACCGGGTCTTCCGTCGCATTCCTCCACACAGACCCCGGGTCTGCCGTCTCGCCCCACCGAACAGACACCCGGTCTGCCGTCGCATTCCTCCACACAGACCCTGGGTCTGCCGTCGCATTCCTCCACACAGACCCCGGGTCTGCCGTCTCGCCCCACCGAACAGACCCTGGGGCTGCCGTCTCGTCCCACCGAACAGACCCTGGGGCTGCCGTCTCGTCCCACCGAACAGACCCCGAGGCTGCACGTCTCGTCCCACCGAACAGACCCTGGGGCTGCCGTCTCGTCCCACCGAACAGACCCCGGGGCTGCCGTCTCGTCCCACCGAACAGACACCGGGTCTGCCGTCGCATTCCTCCACACAGACCCCGGGTCTGCCGTCTCGTCCCACCGAACAGATACCGGGTCTGCCGTCGCATTCCTCCACACAGACCCCAGGTCTGCCGTCCCGTCCCACCGAACAGACCCTGGGGCTGCCGTCTCGTCCCACCGAACAGACCCCGGGGCTGCCATCTCGTCCCACCGAACAGACCCTGGGGCTGCCGTCTCGTCCCACCGAACAGACCCTGGGGCTGCCGTCTCGTCCCACCGAACAGACCCCGGGGCTGCCGTCTCGTCCCACCGAACAGACCCCGGGGCTGCCGTCTCGTCCCACCGAACAGACCCCGGGTCTACCGTCTCGTCCTCCTAAACAGACCCCGGTTGCATCGCTTCCTCTCCCCAAACAGAGAGATGGAAAAATGGCAGGAGTGTACCGACATAGGCTACGGAGGGAAGACGTCAACAGGCTGCCGCTGAATCCGATGTACGGCGCAGATCTCCCGTCAGGTCAGTTCCAATTGAAACATTCCATGAAACTAGACGGAACTAGCTGAAAATTAACATAGTGGCCTCGGCATGGCCGCATACTTTGCTTTCTGTTTTGGCCCACAATGGCGCCGAATAAATACAAGTCTATATCGATTATAGCATGAAAGCAAAAATGTCGGACTTTTTTCTAGTACCTAACCTAGATATTGAGCGTCTCTGGTCAGAGTTAGGCCCTTTAAACTAAGGTCTCGCTTCGCATGGCATTTAGTTTAATCTCCTTTAAGTC
>NC_049981.1:22526298-22598165 GCF_000003815.2 Branchiostoma floridae | reverse complement strand
CCTCAATAGTTACCTGTGTTGTTTATTTTAGAACACCTTAGCCGTTACCTTTTTTGTTTATTTAGAACATAAGAATTATTCCTTGTTTCAAGAAATTGTTTGTCTTCATTTTCTTTTCACTGAGGAAGGAAGGCGGACGCCTTCCGAAACGTCTGTATAAAAATAAAGTATCCAGAAGTAAAGATTTATTCGTCTTCAATTATAATATAGTGTTGTTTATAAGATAACAGCTGCATTTCAAAATAAAGTCTTCTCTTTTTTATTTTTATGAACATAAATTCTTTATTCTCTATTAGAACCCGGTGGTACTGGTAATGACCAACGAACAACTCCAAACGAAGTCGGTGGGTCAAACCAACCCCCAGCCTCGGACGGGCCAGCAGCCGGCCTCGGTCAAGGTCAAGATGCAGCTCAAGGTCGAGCTCCGCGTGATGGGCTGAGGCGAGGTCACCAGAGGGTGCAACGGACACAGGCGTATGAGAATGGACAAACGTTCGGGATGCGTCTCGGACAGCCTCTGAACCGAGACGCCCGCAGCAGCGCCCCGCCTGTCCCCTCCACCCCGAGGCCAGGAGGAACCACCGACGGGGCCCGACCCGTGGCGGCCACCACACACGTGTACGAGGATGGTGAATCGTTCGACATGCGTCTCGGGCCAGCTCTGAACTGGGATGTCCCGTACGCACCGCCTGTTCCACCCTCCCCATGGCCGACCGGTGTGGCCCAACAAGTGCCGGCTGGGCCACAGCCGGGGCTACGGCCGCAAGACATCCTCAGTCAGCTGCGAGCGAACCCGATATACGACTCAAACCAGCAGCTGCCAGCAGCTGCCAGGTGATCAGTGTTTATATCTGTAATATTCAGATATAAACAATTTCTTGTATCCTATTTATTCAATGTTAACGTTGTGACCAACTATCATTTTGTTGTGACCTGTACTTAACTTAACCCAGTGGGTATGTATGTACATTTAATGTCTTCATTCATTCATTATGAAAAGGACATGCAGAAGGGATGCATATTTAATTTGTTTTTGAAACACAGCCCAAGAGCGTGATACCATTTGGGGACGCCTACGTCATCGCCTGTCACCACGCCTGCTGATCTCCGCTGCCATAGCGTCCGTTGTCATGGTAACACTGTTGATCCTGGTACCGGTACTAAGCTTACTGTTACTCTCAATTTTCTTCCAACAGTGACTGTTTTAAAGGTAGAGAACATACCTCCAAATTTTCGATGTCTGACAGCACATCTTGGTCACGGAGAATGGCCTAGTCTCGATCTCGCGAGAGAACACGAGACTAGGCCAGGCTTGCGTAGATCATCTGCCCCCTACCCCCTGCTGACCATAGTGGGTGTGAAAAGTGCCGAAAGTCAAATCGTGAACAAGTCAACGACGTTTTATGAAGATTATAAAGCTTCCTTGAAGAAGTCCTACAGTCAAACGTGGTAGGGCAACCGCCTCCCAAAAGCGACCACCTGCACAAGGTGGCCGTTTCGTCGGTCCCCTAGATTTCCCCTAAAGAAACACGCATACATCCGAAAATAGTTTCATCAGGTTGGTAGAATATAGGATGAAGGGGAATTCTTATTACAGAACCAGTAGGTACTTACATTGCTTACAAAGCGCCACCTACATCGGCTACATATAGCGGTGAGAAGCAGAACTCCAGTTGGAAGCTCTGACGAAGGTGTCTGAGAGACAACGAAACGTAAGCAATGTAAGTACCTACTGGTTGTGTAATAAGAATTCTCATTCCTCCAACATGCATACATTTAAGAATGACCATCGAGACTACAACTAGGACCTTGTGGTTACCTCTCATTACTTTACCATTGCCTTGCACAACCCCGATTTCCCTTTTATTAATTGAAGAAGTTCATTTGCAAGTTCGTATCCGAGGGCTAATTGCAAGTACATGTACATGGTATAAACATAGTAGATATACAAGTGACAATGGACAGTCATGAACAATATTCTACTCTAATAGTAGTGTTGGCTATTTCTAAACAGGTTGGGCTTGACTTCTTTTTTGGAAGCAGAGGGAGACGAAAAGCCCCACCCTTTCTAAAATTTGTGGGTTCTGCGATTTCAAGAGAAAAGTGGCTTTCTGTTCGTCTATCAATGTAGAGAAGTTGGGAAAAGTCTGTCGCTTCTCTAAACAGAGTGATTCTTTCGGTTTAGTTAAATGAACATTCGGAAATGAAATGTGTTTCGTCTCCCATTGCTAATTTATAGAAAATGATAGAGAACATTAATAGAAAACTGCAGTCTAATTCAAAGTGAGGAAAGTGTAGGGTAAAGAAATTTCCATTGCAATGATCCAGTATATCCTTTCTCAAGGCACAAACTAATCAAAAGAGAAACATACTATTTACACTTATTTCTTTGGATCTGATAATCATCCACTGTGCTTATGAATATGTGTTTAAAGGGAAGACCAATGCACATAACTACATAGGCAGTCCAGCAAATAAATTCCATGTGTATGAACTTACTTATGATAGGGTCGCATTTCCAACCCTTACTTGAAAAAAAATCTTAAACATACCAAAAATGATTCAATGTTCATAAGTCGTGCATATCCATATAATTACCGACATAAACTTTAAAGCACCTCAACGACACTACTTTATGTTCTTTACTGTTACCAGGATCAACATCTCTTTCACATCCACAGAACTGTAACATTTTTGATATTGTCAATACTTATATCCATTGCACAGGCAGATTCTCCTAGTTGATTCAGCACCAACTTGTCTTGTCTAAATTTACTTTTCTGTTATCCATTTTGTACTTATGTATGTATGTGGTTTATTACCTTTGCCAGAATGGCTAAGGTTATGTTTTGGGCTTGTGAGTCTGTGTGTGTGTCTGTGTGTGTGTCTGTGTGTGTGTTAACAGCATAACTCAAGAAGTCTTGGATGAACCCCGATAATATTTGGTAGGTGGGTAGGGGTCGGGAAAACGAAGGTCAAGTTCGATAATGGGCCCCTAGCGGCTTGCTAAGGTACTGCAGCAGAACCTCAATTTTTTATATCTCCTGTTCTGGACATGCTGTGATCATGATTTTTGAGTGGTAGATAGCCCTCGAGGCAGCCCTGGAACTGCAGGCGCCGGTTTCCTTTCAAACTTTGGACGAGAATAACTCTACAACGTGTTGACGGATCGTCATGATTTTTGGTATGTAGATAGAATGAGTGATGACTTACATAATGGTATACTAATTATGCAAATCAACAGCTAATTTGCATAATTAATGAGGAAAATTTATAAATCCACTACATTCCATGATAGGACTTTCAAACTTGTCACATATGTAGCTGGGAAGGAGAGAAATGTCGATAGACATCAATTATGCAAATGATGGCCTCATTTGCATAATTAATGAGAAAATATGAAGATGTTGACGGATCATCATGTTTTTGGTATGTAGGTAGCGTAAGTGGGGACAAACATAATGAGATACCAATTATGCAAATCAACAGCTAATTTGCATAATTAATGAGGATATTTTATAAATTCACTACGTTCCATGATAGGACTTTAAAACTTGTCACATATGTAGCTGAGAAAGAGAGAAATGTCAATACATATTTATCATGCAATGACATAATTAATGAGAAAATGTGAACGTGTTGACGGATCGTCATCATTTTTGGCATGTACATAGCCTAAGTGAAGACTTATATAATGTGATACTTATTATGCAAATTAACAGCTAATTTGCATAATTGATGAGGAAAAGTTTATAAATCCACTGCATTCCATTATAGTACTTTCATCAAAGTTGTCACATATGTAACTGAGAAAGAGAGTAAGAGGTGTATTTAAAGACTTTGAAAGAGAATAAGTCAAGAATGGATCAAAGGATCATCATGATTTTTTGTATGCTGATAGTTTAATTATGCTTGATACAATTTGATATCAATTAATTGTAACTTGGGATCTAATTTGCATAATCAATGCCGAAATTTTATAAACCAACTCCAAGCATATAATTATGAAGAAAATGAAATGAGTAACGCATTTGTCTACAGACATCATTCTACATTTCTACATTCAACAAACCTGGTTTATTTGGCAAAGGTATGTGTTCGTGGAACTCTAGTTATTCTTGTTTTATGCGTATGTTTCTTGCGTAGAAGACTTAATATAAGCAATTTGTGCTTTCTGCCTCATACTCTCAAAATATATGTGAATAAATAAATAAAATAAACTCTAATTTTTCAAACAGCCCGACCGGACTCCGGGTGGAAAATGTCACCCTAGCATCTAGTATGCGTATTTATCGACATTCATACAAAATTCCACCATAGATGGTAGAAAAGTCATAAACACGTGGATTAATGCAATGTAAGTTATTATAAGGTCAATGTTTTCTACTATTGCTGCAAAAAAGTAGAAAGTTGTGATTGAGTTTGTATATGTTTGAAAAATCGGGGCCTTGCCACCCGGTCGAAAAAAAAAATTATGAAAGGAAAAGATCACGATTTTCCCACCAACCTCTGCTTGCAGAGTACAATAGTTGCATTGTTCTCACCTTGACAGTGCATTTAATCGTGTTGGGCTTGTGTATTTGTGGAGAAATAATGGTGTTGTATCAGAACTGAGGCCATTTTCTGGATTTGTTCACCATTCTCACATTGCATCATGGTGTTATGTAGTAGAAGTAAGTGATGTATAAATTTGTGTATGCAATGGTTCATGTTCAATCTAGAAGCAACATGCTAGTGCAGATCATGACCTGTTTTTGTAAAAGTGATGAAGAGATTTACACAATAGTTGCATTGTTATCAGAACATTGAAGATGTGGACCTCTATTTGTCTTTTTATGTAGAAGTCATAACTATGAGGAATTGTATCAGAATAGATTTCTTTGTCATTTCACATTCATGGCGGCATGTTCTTTGAAAAAACATTTGTAATTGACCGGCTTCTAAGTACATGTATATGTACACTATGCCTGGTCTATACACCTTTCTCACGCGGCGGCCATGATAGATCTAAAACGAGTTCAATGAGGCAAACAAAAGACTGTCCATCATAATTAGCAGTTCAACCAATTATAGCCTTCCAATTAGGAAAGTGACCAATAAGAGATTTGGCTGCATGTCCGTCAAATATTTGCATTATTATGTTTTTATTTTGCATCTCTTAAGGGACTATGGGGTCAGTCTACGCTACTCTAAATTGATACATCTTTCGGTGCACAACACTAGTTATAATGACTACTTATAATAACTAGTTATTTGATCTTATATTGTGAAAATTTGTGTGGTTTGGGGGAAATCTAAATAGGAGCTGATTTTAGAAATAAGTTTAGTCTGTTTGCCTCATTGACCTCGTCTTCAATCATGGCCGCCGCGTGAGAAAGGTGTATAGGGCCCAACATCATGCATATCATACCTGTACATTATATCACTGATTCAGAAGTATTTAGGAGGCATAATCCTCACGCATCTTCACACAAGTGGTGAATGAAGTCGCCGTGTGCTGCCCACCATGTTGGTGTCTTTATTTGCATTTCGATGGGCCGCAACTGTAGCCCAGGTGTACAAACTAGATTTTTCATTGAAAGGTTGTTTTTTTTTAAGTATGTCTCTTTTTAATTATTCACGGCTGAAGAAATTCAAAACGGGTTTCTTAATTAAATGTATGAAGATCTTCAGATGTCCGAAAACAGGTCAACTATGATCAACTGATATGCAAATTAGACACCAATATGGCGACGGACAGTGATGACGTCACGAAAAACGCACTGAGTAAATTGATGAGTCAAGAGATTATCGATCACATTGCATCCACGATTCACACTTTTATTAAAATTTCAAACAGAACTAGAACAGATTTAAATGCATGAATCTTCTTGAAATAACCAGAATGATGCAGCAATCAGTGTAAATCTGACAGTGGCGTGCAACTTAAACAAACTATATGAGACCATGTCAACAAGATTATGTTCTGAACACAATCAAAGAGAATGGGAGGGAATTTTGTTCCCAACATGCCAAAAATATCTGTGCTAAAGATACCACAAAATAATTGCAAAACGCCAAAAAAATTGCACATTGTGTTGACCTGCCCAGTCCAAACCTTCCAGGTTTGAACTGTACTATACAAAAAAACCCCACACCATACTATCTGATTTAAACTGACTGGTGCACTTACTGTCACTAACAATACAAACTCAAATGAACATACTGGCCATGTACTCAACTGTCTTAAACGTTTCTTTCCAAACAAACCATCTGTAAGATACTACAAAGGAAATAAAGTGTATAAACTTGTGAGTCATGTTGCATAGTTTTTCACCACTGCAACTTTTATCATTGCATTGTTTGAGATGTCAAAAAGCAGCTTCAGGCTGTACCAAATCTATTATGGTTTCAAGACCTTTTAAAGAGTTGGTATCGAGAGGCAAGTACATTTTTCTGGTAGTGTACTACCTTAGACCCATCTGTCCCTCCGAGTTCATCTTTTAGTCAAGTGGCATAGCTGACAAATCAAATTGTACAGAGTTGTTTCAAAGTACCAGATATGGCTGACAAATTGTCCAGATTTGTCTAAAAGTACCAGATTTGAAAGACAAATTGGGCAGATTTGCCTTAAAGTACACAATTTTGAAGATACACTGTGCAGATTTTTCTAAAAGTACCCAATTTGGCTGACAAATTGTGCAGATTAATGTTTAAAAAGAAGTACCAGATTTGGCACTCAAATATACTAAAACAAAAAGAACAAGTTCTATGCAAATCTTGACATGGAGGCATCTCAATTTCTTCCCATGAGCCTAATTTGGTGCTTCTAGACAAATTTGCACAACTTTTCAGCTATGCCACTGGACTATTCAGTAACCTACTAAAGTCTTGTTCCAATCTTCATAATATCCTGAGATGCAAATATCTTTTCATCAGGAATGTTAGATATACTGGCTCACCTAATGTCCTAAGGCAACTTTTCTGTAACAAGAAACCTGAACTAAAAAATATCCTACTCAACACTGAACAGAACTCGAACATCCTTATAATACTAGTATGTATTAAGGAAATAACAAGTCAATCTTCCCTGAAAGTCTTTTCACTTAACAGAAAAGAAAAAATTGGGAACGTTTTTCCCCATAGAAAATGGGACTTATAGAGATCTTATGTACAAAAATAGATATTGATCAGAAAACATGATGATATCTTCTATAAAATATCATGTTCTTCTGTCAGGATTGAACAATTGCTTTAACAAATCTTACGCTTAAACATGATTGGTTGTTCCTAAACATAAACTCCTGGAGAGCAGCAACTCACATATTCCCTACTGCCCAACCCCACTGCCAATACAAACTTGGTGCTGAACAGCTATCTCGGCAGGCTTAAGATTTTCAAAATGCTTACCATCTTTTAAAGTAACTTATGTCTTTTATAACATCTTTTACAGCAATGTTCCCCTGGTATTTCAAAACCAACATGCAGAGTTCCACAATTCTCCATGTATATCTTTTGATCATAGGTTCAGAAGATTCTTTAAATAAAGGCATCACAAACTTTTCCACTAACTAGTGAGTGTCTTGGTACTACAATCTTCAACACAAGGTTTGGAAAAAAAACAAGCATTCTGATATGCAACATTTTGCGACAGAACCTGGGAACAACAAGTTAACTAACCAGTCATTCAAGGCCAGTGATTCAAGAGTCTATCAAACAAAGAGTTTAGATGTGCATTTTGTCTCTCCAAAACAAAGCAAAACTGTTCCCTGTGCCGATTTACCACGCCGGCTGAGCTCTGCCCCTGCCATGTACTGCACCTGCCATGAAACCTCTCCCTCGAATCCCACCCCTTCCTCTCTGCGGACACCTCCCATGGCTGGTGTACCCACCCCGACCAGCCCGTCCTCTGGCAGGGTTGGGGTAGGGCTGTCCTCTGCCTCCTCCCCTGGAACAGCCACGGACCATGCCTCTACCTTGGGCAGGATAGCTGGGTGGAGCAAGGTTATGTTCACTGTAGTCGTGTCGAAAGTCACTTGCGTAGTTGTCGTTCACTTCTGCGTCTTTGTCGTGCTGTCCTGTGGAGGCAAAGCCGCCAGCCGAGAAGTGTTGGTGAGGGCCATGGTGAGGTCTTGATGGAAGGTTGGACATGGGTGGAGCAAGGTTATGTTCACTGTACTCGTATTGAAAGTCATCTGCGTAGTTGTTGTTGTTCACTTCTGCATCTTTGTCGTGCTGACGTGTCGAGGCAAAGCCGCCAGCTGAAAAGTGTTGGGGAGGGCCACGGTGAGGTCTGGGCAGGAGGTTAGACATTGGCGGCCTGGGTGGGGTCTGGCTGCAGCCACGTCTGGGTGACAATGGTGAGGGGCGGCAGGGAGAAGGGGGGTGTCGGGAAGGGGAGGTCTGCTGGTGGGGCGGTAGTCTGCGAGGGGGAGAGGGGTGGGGAGGTCTGGAGGGGGACGTCTGTTGGGGAGGGTAGTGGGGAGGTGGTAATCTGCGAGGTGGGGAGGGGTGAGGGGGCCCAGAAGGGGAGATTTGCTGGGAAGGGTAGTGGGGAGGTGGTTGTCTGGTGGGAGGAGAGGACTGGGGAGGTTGGGAAGGACAGGTTTGCTGGAGAGGGTACTGGGGAGGTGGTAATCTGGTCGGAGGAGTGGAGCGCTGCTGGAAACCGTAAGGCATGCGTGGCGATGGATGGACGTGTGGTGGTCCAGGCTTTCGGAACTGGACCGGGCCTGATACACTATGCTGATGCCCTCTGGGTCGAGGGAATACATGAGCCTTTAGGCTAGAGTCCTGTCCCGGCCTGACCTGACTCCTGACTGGGGGTGGACCGTATCTGTGTCCTCTGTCCTGGTCGTGAGTCGGAAGCTTCTGCCCCCATTCCGGCTGCTCCACTGGGTAACAACGAGGGTTTAGACCAACCTTGTCTCTCAGAAACAAGGGCACTTTGTCCTGCATACTTTGTCCATAGTCTACTACACTGGCATTCCGCACTGGTGGCGAGATCTGACTGTTGCCATTTCTAACACTGCTCTTCTCCGGCTGCCCCTTTGTTTTGAGGGCCGAGTCCTTCTCTTGGTACAGCTCTCTGTCTGATCCCTCGGGTGAGACTGGACCCAATCCCTCGTGAGTGGGGATAAGCACATCGCCTGGGAAACCACCATCCCCCCTGGGCACCATCAGTTGTCGCTCCTCTGGGCTGTTCTCACCACTTCCAGACGTAGTGTCGCAGGGGGAGAAAATGGCACCACCATCTTTGCCTGGACCAACAACTGCGTCGCTTAATTCATTCTCCAACAGATTCCTTCGCACGCATGGAGCACTTCCCACAGCACTTTCACAAGAAATATCTCCGTCGCCACCCCCTTGACCTGACCCTGTGACCTCACCGACCTCCTGTTGAACCATTGACCTTAACCTTGGATCTGCAGGGACCCAGTCTTCACCAACAGAAGTGGCAGTTATGCTGGAACTGGGAGTTTTGCCCTGCTGTTGCTCTGCCATCTTGACTGGAGTTTGTTCTGGTTGTGCGCTGCAGTCCAAGCACTTTTCTCTGTGGCTCGCCATCGCTGGGGCCTTCTTCAGGGCTTCATTACCTACTCCTAAGGGTTAACACAAGAAAGAAAACTTTAAATTTCAGCTGTGTAGGTGTACCTACATTTGTATACAAATGTACCTGTACCTAAACAAAGCAAAACACTAATGAACAGCACTACAATCCTAAATCGATGACCAGAATTGTGATAATGTTGCAGTTAAAAATGAAAAAAAAAAATTCAAAAATTCAGAATCAAATGTGTAAACCCTAGTACAAAAATGAAAACTTATTACTAACAAGACAGTTGGCATGGCTACATGCATAATTTACAGGAATTTCTTTACATACACAGCTTTAATGGCATTTAATATATATAGATAATATTAAAATATTCATTTCAGTCATTTGTTCTTTAATTTTGGCAAGTAGTGAATCTATTGAGCTGATCATTAAAAAAAGTATATTCTCTATGGAATCCTCTGGGGTGTGGTGGTTGCATTACACAGGAAACATTTCTGCCTTGGGCATAAAAGAAAAATCGAAACAATTGCAGCTGTTAGAATATCATGGTTTTCTCTGCTTTGTATTTGCATTTATCTTAGTTCCATTTTTTCCCCAAATTGTGCCAAAGTTTAGGACTGTACAGCCGTGCATTCAACCATTTTTTCAATACTTTTCCTAACTACCCCGTTAGAACATTTAAAAGTAGATTTCCCTTGAATCAAAAGGAGTCAAGGATGACAGACGCTCTTGACAACAATAAATATGGGGACCTTACCAAGTTTTGTGTTGATAACCTTTCCAAAGGGCAAGCAGCAATGAGTGAAAGGAAAGAACATGAAATTCACAATATAAGCCTTTTTCCAAACTACATGTACATGCACACCATACGTGCAAAACACACAGGAAAAAAGAGACAATAAATAATCAACATTTGGCAGCAACGCCAAAAACACTGACAGTCTATACATTTGTACATGTACCTCAGTCCACTTTTCAGACAAATTGTTGACAAAATCTTACATTCAAATTTTGTAAATTCAAGATATTTATGATACTGGCAAAAACAGGCTATGAAGGCACTAACCAGTAGAACAACTTGCTTGGCTGATGCCACCTTGTGGAATGTCACTGCATTGCAGGGCCAGGTTTCCTGGAGTTGGTGAGATGGGTTGAGGGGCGCTCCATGCTTGTTTAACAGGCATTGCATCTGTAAAAACACATTGTATCTTTACAGCCACAACTAAAATGTCAACTGACATAAATGTGCACATGACAACACACTACATACCAGCCGTGCAGAAGGCAATTAACATTGCTAGCATACATTCTCAGCTTTTTCCAGTCTTCTAGATAGTTAATTGTGAATGGTTTGTCAGAACAAGCCAGATGCTATCACCAGACATTGGCTGCAAAACATTAGTTGCGGTTAGTCAACAACACAATGGAAGCAAAAGAGAGTGTTAGTGACATGTTGGGTTAGTATGGATGCTGCTAGTGGGGGGAACTGTTAGAAGTTTGTTACAATGCTCAGCTGCTGGTTAAATGGTTATAATTATGTTTCTTTAATTTATGCTATTGATGACATTTTGCCACAATGATGGCTAACAAATGCCTTCCACTATTCCTAGCTATGCTCTTTGATAGAGCTCAG
This sequence comes from Branchiostoma floridae, assembly GCF_000003815.2. Taxonomy (NCBI): domain Eukaryota; kingdom Metazoa; phylum Chordata; class Leptocardii; order Amphioxiformes; family Branchiostomatidae; genus Branchiostoma; species Branchiostoma floridae. Next base: position 22,586,994 of record NC_049981.1, on the reverse strand, counting down.
GCTTATACCCACAACAAGTGGGATTCAAAAGCTGCTATTTGTTACCTTAACCCATCTAAAACCTTCACCCAGCTCAAGATTGCAGAGCCATGGCAAGACTGCACTAGTCTACTAAGTGCCAGAGTCAGAATGGACAGGAATATGGTGAGGTTGGGTTTCTAGTCTGAAAAGTGGGTGGATTGTCCGCTGGACATGTCATCTACATGTGCACACGACCTTGTACGTTCCAGCAGCTGCGACGGCTTTTACATCTGGTGTAGCCTCTTTCCATCTTCTGCATGATGACCAACTGCATTCGTCTGACTGTCATCATTCGTGCGAGTGGGCAACTGGTGGTTTTTTTGTGTGTAGCACTTTCAGCCTTGGGATGTCCATGTGGCTCAACTGGTAGCAGCTCTCACAGTTGAGCTTTCAGTTCCACTCAGTTGGTAACTGGAAGATCCTGGATATAGTCACTGGGCCAGGATATCTTGGTGAGGGGCTGCAACATCTTCCATAAGGGATGCAAATTGGAGGTCTAGTGTTCAAGGAGATGCCCCAAGCAGGTTTTAAGGGGCAGGGCAGGCAACCCCTCCTTGTAGACATTCATTCCCTGCTACAGAAACAACCAGGAAACTTGTGTTGTGCCACCTGGCACTCCAGGGGCCACAACAGCAACATTATTCAGCCTCCTGTTGCCATGTACATACCCAAGTTCTCTTGCATGTGGGGTTAATAAGTGGACAATGGTCAAATGGGAGGTTACCCTTGAGATTACTGTTACCAGGGTTGGACAAGTTTTCTCAAATTCACTTGTCCTATCAGGCAAGCACATAAAAAACTTCACTTCACTTGCCCGACCCAACTTTTTACTTGCCCGAAAATTTAAATTAATTTTTTTCTGGGACTTTTCACTTCCAGCAATGGAATTCTTTTATCATTGCTTCAATCTATTCATCTATGTTGACCAATGTTTGATGCTATAACAGTAAAAATTTACAAGTATATAAAAACATGATCTTACTTGCCCGGTAGGGCATGCACTTGCCCGATAGGCACTTTCACTTGCCCGGGACAATAGGGCTAGTGGACTTGTCCACCTGTGTTACTCAACATTAACAATAGACAGTTTAGACAGTCTGTATTTGTTGATATGTCTCTGAGAACCTAGCTCTATGGAATGTCTCTTCCATGTTGTTTACAGGATGTGTTATAGAGTCTGCATCATCTACATAAACCTGTTACTTCATGTGTCCCAGCAAATGCACAGTGTTTCTAAACACTTAGATTCACAATCTGTGTTGGAATTTGTTCTTGTGGACAGGTTGGCAAGCCCATTGTATCTGGACTAATTAAAAAAGACTATCATAATCATGAGACCATGGCTTGAAATGTGTAAAAACCTGCTGCTCCTCTATCACAATTGACAAAATTTTGTCTCTTCATCTCTAAACATTAAGGTTGCTATACATTATGAAACACAACGATTGTATAAATAAAATCTTATTCAATTTGGGCAGTCCAGTTAAATCAATGTTGCTTCCATCCCTCAAAATACTCTACTCAACTTGCAAAATCTTTACAATTCAAAACTTAGTTTAAGTACAATTTACATCATTCAAGCTTGTTTTCTACCCATGTCCCTGTAATGTAGTAAAAACAAGCACTCCTGTACTTTATTTGCTACTTCCTTGGTGGATGTGCTCATACCAGGTCAGAGCCAGTTCCAGCTCCTCCCACTGTGAAGGGGAGGCCATCTTCCTAGCAACCTCCACTTTTGTCAGATATTCCTCTACTTCTTCTTCACTGTCTGCTGAGAGCAAGCTCGCAATGACATGCTTAACGTAGTAGGCTGGAGTCCATGGTCTTTGTTGTTGGACTGTGCCCTGCGCTTTAAAGTCCACAATTACTTCCTCAACGTGGCCTTTGCGTTTGCTACACTGTGCTCCCCTTCCTGGCATCTCTGAGTCATAACTTGCTTCACTGTCTGCATCGCTTGTATCTATGATTTCCCCATCTTCAATGCTACTATCATCACAACTTCTTCGCTCCACTTTCTGGATGTCAACCCAAGTCAAAGAGGGGTAGTCGTATTTTTGCGAGTTGTAGTCATATTTTTTCGACTTCTTGTATGTTTGGGAGTCGTAGCATCCCTTGTGTACCTCATAGTTAAAGTCTGAAAGGGTAAAAATGGAAGCTGAAAATTGACAGAAAAAGCAAGCAAGCTGGACAGATGGGAAAGCAACATGTCCTACAGTTACAGTCCCAAACCAACCTCACAAGTCACAGACACACCCTCCTCCTTTTCTTTGTTAAAACAGCATGACCACAGGTTTGAAACTTGCGAGTTAACAGAAGTAACCTAAATTCTTCTTTAGTTTTAACTTAAGCTACATTTTTATCAGATTATATAAAATGTTTGCATGAAACTATATCATCATCTTTTCTAATTAAAATCAAAACTCTGGTTGCCCTCTTACCTTGTTTTTTCCCACTGACATCACACCTTGCTCTGGAAGATGGCTGCCGGTACAAGTGCGATGTTTCTCTCCTTGCTGACGTGTCAGCTTTATTTGAGTCCCTTCTCAACTTATCCCTACTTCGCTCTGACATCATGTCCTTGTCCTTTCTATGAGTATGACAGTCACTGTTTCTCACTGGAGGTCTCCTGGCCTTTTCCAACACCCTGTCCACCCATTCCTTGTTCTTTTTCAAAAGAGCATCTTTGTCTATTTTGTTTCCCAGTGCCTTCCCTGGTGGCCGTGTTGCCTGCTCCAGGACCCTGTCCACCCAGTCTTTGTTTTCCTCAATGAGAGCGTCTTTGGTCTCTCTGTTTAGGACAACTGACTTTGACCTCTTTTTGGACCAAACTCCTGTTTTCTGTTTTACTTCAACTTGACATTCTTCTTCCAAAGTTTCTTTACTTTTCACTTCTGTTTTCACTTCTTCCATTAAAGGTTTTTCACTGCTACATTCTTCTTTAACCTCTTGCTTCAAACTTTCTTTGCTTTTGGATTCTGTCTCTTCTTTGATTTTTTTATGTAAAATGTTTTCATTTTTGGATTCTGACTCTGCTACGATTCCTTGCTCCAAAACAGTTTCACATGTTGATTCTCTCTCTGGTTCAATTTTGTTCTTCAAAATCTCTTCACATTTTGAATCAATTTTGGTTTCTTGGATAAAATCTTCCCCTTTGGATTCTGTTTCAACTTCTGGATAAAAACTTTCTTTGCCTTTGGATTCTTTTTCATCTGCTTGTTCCAATGCTTCTTCCTTTTTGGACTTTATTTCATCTGCTTGGTTCAACATGTCTTCACTTTTCAAATTTCTTTCAATTTCTTGCCTCAAAATTTCTTCACTTTTGGACTCTGTTTCAACTTCTTGCTTCAAAATTTCTTCACTTCTTGATTTTGTTTCTACTCCATTATCTTCCTGCAGAAAGTTTTCACTTTGACATACTGTTTCAACTTCAATTTCTTGTTCCAAAACTAATAAGCAGTCTGATTCTTCTTCCATTTCAGTAACTTGCTTGCATTTTACTTCTTCTTCTTGTTCAACTACTTGACCAAAACTTTCTTTACTTACTGACATTATGTCCGGTTTTATTTCCAGCAAGTTAGACACAGACATATCCGCCTCCTGACAAACACTTTCTTCACTTGAGTCTGTTGTGTACTCAACTAAGCTGCCAAGCGTTTTCATGTCTTCAGAAGAATGTGTTTTAATCTCTGTATCCCCCTCCTCTGTTTCCATAGCAACACCACAACTGTCCGCAGTTGCATCGACCTGGATTTCTGCATCATTCGGCTGAGGTACTGGTTGGTCTGACTCTGAGAGGGGCACTGTGTATCAAAAAGCTTGTTTTTTGTAAACTGTTTGAGACTGAAGACATCAGCAATTAGCACGCAAGATATGATGTAGTTATTAACCTTTCTCTACTTATATACTTCGGATTACAAGAGACTAGATACTACAAGAAGATTTGACTTCACATGTATCTTAAATTTAACAGCTATCACTATGCAAAAATAGAAAAATAAATAAAGATTGCTTTGTGAGTAGACACTTATCCCTACCTGATTGTATCAAGATTAGAGATTCACAGTGGTAAGTAGAATTTTACGATTTATTTTGTATTTCTATTTTGTGGTTTGTAGTTGACTTGACAAGCCTTAATAGGATAGTGTTGAAATACTCTTTCTACCATTGAGCCAATGGTTTTATCACTATCCTGTGTGTAAATTAGAGTTAGTTTGTTACATTAAACTACCTTCATATGATCTTAAATCTCTGAAGCTTTGTTAGGCATATTATGAAATTCTACAATATATATAATGATGCTTTTTAGCATTCTTGATTGCATGTCGTTAGGTAGCAAGATAAAAATACATGAAAACAAAGAAACACAACATAACAAACTAGGACAAACATTTAACTGCAAAAGTATGGTACTGCACACACTTGATTTCATGGATAACATTTCTGCTGAAAAAATGGTTTCCCGTTCTAAACAAAAGAAATTTCTCAGAGACCTTTGGACAAATGGTCCAAACTTCTAGACCTTGCATTCCAAATATGAGCATGATTCTTTTTCACAAACTACCAAAAGACTTGGGATCTTCAGAGGATGTCATCCATACAATCATATTTGTTCAGTTTCAAGAAAAGCAAATCATGGAGAACAGCTTACCAGTGAGTGCCTGTAGGCTTGTTTCCTTGGCTACCACTGCCTCCACATGGACCTCTCTGCCCTGCATAGATCCTGATCTTCTGTCCTCCAAACTTCTTGTCATTGTCATATCTACTGGTGTTTCCGTCTTCCAAACTTCACTTCTGTTTTCGCTTCTTGCATTGCTTTTCTGCATCCCAACCATACGGACATCAAGCTGATACTTGGACCTAGGGTCAGTCTGGGACTCTTGTGGCACATTCACAGTAGCTTCTGCGTGTAGATCATCCGTCGTCTTTATCATCAGTTGCTTCTGTGTCTCCTCTCCTATGTCAGTATTAAAGGGCACTCCGACAGAGTCCTTAATGACCTTAACAAGGGCATCGCCCTGTCTCTGAGGCAAAGATCTTCCAGAATTGTCATCAAAGCCGGTACTGTCTGTTGACATTTTGGTCGCTTCTTTCCTCACTGTCAACATTCCACTCGCTTTAGTCGTGCTCTGAGGCGAAGATATTGCCAAGATTTCCCGTTTTAAGGTCCTCACCTCTTCGAGGCTAGCGATTAGCTCCTTTCTGTTCATTTTCCTAAAAATGATGGAAGAATAACTCTGTGTGTTCAAGTTCAATTCCTTTGTGAGTTGACGGATCTCAAAGATCAAGGCTTCTCGGGTCATTGTAGAGGTGTGTTTAGCAATGAGATCTTGGCTAGGAGATCCTCCTTCATCAAGCCCAGGCTGGAATTCCTCTCTCAACCAGTCTTCACCAAGTCCCTTGTTAATGGCAAGTCTCCTGGCCTCCTGCTGAAGGCCTTCTAAGCTGAGGTGGAACAGATGCATATGCAACCTGTCTGTTTGGTTGAACTTTACCACTTTTCCTGTTGTGAGAAAGAGTACCCTCTTCACAAGGTCTACCCTTTCTTTGGACATCTGCTTCTTCTCCTCACTGCAATGGTTTGAATCTCCAACTTCTTTCTTCAAATGCTTCTTCACCAGATTGCTTGGGTTTGTTGCTTTTCTTGATTTTCCTTTACCTTCAGTATTATGCTTCTTCTCACTGCCTTGCTCCTCTTGAGGACCATCACTTTTAGTGACATCCCGCCAGTCATTACTATTACTGTCACTAGATCGATTACTCCTCGACCCTCTTTGCCTCTTGGAGGATCTCCTCTCCGGACTGCTAGCTGAGGAATCTTCATCTCGGCTTGATCTCCTGTCAGAACTGCGACAACTCCTCTTGGCCTTGTTCCTCCTGACGTGTGAACTCCGCTGCCTGTCCACCTGATTATAACGGCCCCTGTGGGATTGTCTTGGCCGCTCACCACTGTCACTGCTGCTGCTACTCGAGCTCCTCTTTCTCCGCTCTGGCCTCCTCCTTCTGTACGGACTGTTGATCTTCATGCGGGACCCAGAGAAGACATTCTTGCCAGGGACAGAGATGCCCGACCTCCTTGCTCTTGGGATAGCTTTGACATCTGACTTTGTATCTTGAGCTGAATCACTGGACTTGCTTCTCGACCGGTCTCTTAACCTGCTTTTAGACCGACTCCTCGTCCTCCTAGGTGATCTCCTGGGTGATCTCCTGGGTGACCTGCTCCTTGACTTGATACTACGATTCCGTCGATACCTGCTCCTTGTTCTATTCCTGCCCCTAGACTGGCTTCTTGACCTGCTGCGTGTCCTGCTCACAGAAAGACTTTTAGATTTGCTCCTTGATCTGCTGAATGTTCTTGATGAGCCGCTGGATCTGGCACCTTTCTGTTGACCATCTGGCTCCATCTGGCTTTCGTTCTTTTCTTCTACACCATTCGTAACATCTTCGGCCTCCTTTTTTTGAGTGTCTTTTACATCTTCTTGCTGAAGGACTTTACTACTGCCACTAAATGTTTCTTTCATATTACATTCACTTGAGCCTGTAGCAGCTTTGTGTTTACCAGACGGAGGGAAATGTCCACGACCATGATGTATTTCCAACTCTCCTTTTTGCTGATGCTGTCCTGGGTGCTGAATCTTCTCCTGTTGGTTGTTGTCATCTTCCTTCTTGCCTCCATTTTCTCTCCCGCCACCCTTTCTTGGAGGGCTTATATTGGTAGCTCCCTTTGGTACAACATGCCTGTACTGCATGAGCTCATCGTTGTCATCCAGCCATGGATTGCGGATCAAGTTTGCTCTGTAGAAGGAGTCTCCCCTGTTGTAGCGATGGTGGGTCGGTACTATGAGAGTGCCTGCTCGCTCAGTGTCTGTTTTCTTTCTATCTTGACCATCTGCCTTCGTGGCTGAGTCCTTCTCCCCAGTCTCTTCTTTGCTCTGTTTAGATGAGTCCCCCTTATTTTTTACCTCTTCAGTTGTGCCCACTCCATTCTGTTGTTGTACATCTTCACATTTGTCCATTCTGTCTCTCTCTTCTTGTTTCTGTTCCCTGGGTTCATTAGTATCACTATCAAGTTCCATCATGACGTTATCATAGTTGTCTCCTGCCTGCTTTGTGGGAGACGGTTTAAGCATCTGGGTGTCTTCACCTCCATGACGATGACTGTCATCAGTTTTCAACTTTTTTATCCTTTTTTCTTCTGTATCGCACTCTGTATTCTTTTGCTTGAGAACGTTTTGGTTCTTAACTGTTATCTTCAAGGCAGAACCAAAGGGAATCCCTGATCCTCTGGGTCTTTGAGTAGTTGCCAGGTCAACTGTTTCCAAGTCAGTGTCCAAATGAAGACTGGATGTTTTGCTATGAGAAGGTCCCTTGTTTTTCAGGTGAGCAAATATTCCACGTACCGGCCTCTTCCTGGGTAGGCAAGCCTGAGTTGAGGGTTTCATACCCATCTTCCTTGCTTCATTACTACTTTTAATGGTTTCATCAAGGACTTGTTGCTGTATGCTCTGTTCATCTTTCGTTGTGACAACTGCGTTGGGAGATTTCCTTACAAGCGGAATCTCTGGTTGCTCAACTAGGTTGCTGGTTGCGGCCTTCTGCATGCTTCCTGAGGCCGCATCAAGGTCCTTGACAGATGAAACGTGGCTAACTGCAGACTGAAGGAAGTCTCTCTCTGGATTAGTCAGAGTGATGGAGTCTGGAGACTGCGGAGTCTCTATGGGTGGGGTTCTGTTCTCGATGGAGGAGGTGTTGGATTCGCTCGACGGCTGCCTCCTCCTGGCAAGTCGTGGATCCACTGGGATGGCGTTGTCCACTGGGTTCAACACGTGCGATGTCGACTCTGACGTGCGATGGCTGCCCATGCTGGTATCATCCGCAAAGTTACTCTGTTCCAACACCCCATTTCGTTGTCTCCCACTCCCTTCTACATTAGGTATCGCACCAGAGCTTATATCTCTGAATGGCTGTTGCACAGATTCCTTCACCTTTGACCCTGCTTGTGGTCCGTCAGCTATTGCACTGCCCTTGTTTTGCTTGTTCCCACCGATGGGATCTGTTTCCTTCTGGGCTGGCTTTCCCAAGTTGAAGACCTGAAAGTAAAAATCAATTCATCATCATCCAGACATCCATTGTATTTTGCCTCTACAGTCTTTGAAGAGTCCTGTAGTTGCATTCAGTCTTTCTTCATCTTTTTCCACTGTGCTTTACATTAGTTTCCATTAATGACCATTTTGTCTGAGAACTATACTCCAGTACCTTGAATGTGCATTATACGGCATAGAGCTAGATGCGGTATACATTGAAAGCAATCTCGACTCAGTATAGCTCACTGAAAATGTAATCTTTCACTGGTCCTGATAGAGATGGCAGATGATTTGTACAGTATTTACAGCTTCAATGCAGAGAAAATTCCCCTAGCTCTTTGCAACAAGCAAAATGAACATTGAACCATGGCTAAACCTCACTTCATATGGACAGCGACTCCTTCCAGTAGCATGCATGTCGAAAGCCAGAATTCAAATTCATAGGTTCTTGGTCTAGAGGCAGATCAATAAACACTGGACTACACACTCTATCATTTTGCCATCCAAATAAACATCTTCAACGATTGGGACAACATATCCAGCATTTTCTACATATTTCTGCAGAGGGCCTCTGAAGAAATTGTCCGATACATTAAAAAATTCGGGCAAGAAAATGTTGCTCGCGTACCGAAGTGAAGACATTGGTGTTGAAGCTGTCTACCAGAGATGGAACCTGGTCATCGACTTCATAGTCATCGTGGGGAAAGTCAATGTCCATATAGTCAGGGCTGTGGGGTTGTTTCTCTGTCAGGGGCTTCCCTGTCTTCTCCTTACTGGAAAGAAAGTATTTACATGACACATTCCATTATCTAAAATACTTAAATACTATTCATTCTTACAAATACTCTCCAAAATTCATCTGGAAGTTGGGAATACTACATTGTATGTAGCAACACGCATCAAATAAATAATTCTAACACTCTGCAATTTACGGTTTGAATCCCAGTTTTCCTGACATGTTCGGAGCTTTTCAATCATTATTTCTCCACTTTCTTTTCATCTTTTGTATTTATTTTCCTCTTTCTTGTCCACCAAATACCTTCCATTGTTTACACATGAAAACTGGTTTACCTGACTTTCTTGTTCTTCTGTTTGGCATGTGTTGAGCTCGGTGGGAGAACTTTGTATGACAATATGGCAAACATCTTTCCATGGTCACCAGAAAAACCAAGCCCTGTGAAATGAAAAGATGCTAACAGCCACGCACACCTTACAATGTACATGTATAGTGATGTACAGTTAATTGGATCCAATTCAAACAAGATAAAAAGAAAAGGAGAATGTATTCTCAATTTTATTCTCTCAGTACTAATGTCTACAGGAGTAGCAGATAAGAACAGCTATATAGTCACTAAGCTATAGTCACAAGTAGACAATAAACACAGAACTAACCTAGGTCTTCAGTGAACTTGCATGAGGGTATCAAGAAGATTTTCACTGGAGCTGGTGCTCCAGAGACAAGCAAGGTTGATACAGTTGCCTGGAGAAAAATACCATTACTAGTCTAGATCTACATACAGTACAGAGAAAGCTATCAGAACATGTGTATATACGTATACGTAAGAGGTGTTACATCAAGCAAAATTCACACAAGAACACAGAAATTCTCGTCCACAAAACATCCTGTAATTTTGATTACCAACTTGGATATCTCTTTTCACAAACATTGAATCTGTACCATAGAAATTGCATTGCTTTTTTGATCAGGAGAGTCAAGTGAGAATAGTATAAAATAAACATGACTCGTTCGGAAAATTTGAAACTTAATTATTAACCATTGCTTGTTTCAATTCTGACATCATGAATAACAAAATCCAGAGCTTACACATACTAGACATAGTCTTTTACGTTCTCATGTCTGATGACCCACCAGATCAAATTTTGTTCGTCTAGGGCATTCTCGTTCTAGGAACATCAAGCACCTCAACAATTATGCATGCCCATCTAAGATGGTCAAAGTGCCTGATATGCTAATCAAAACATCGGATTTCCGTGCAAAAGGAGAGATTCACATTTCTACAATGAGAATGCCCTAGGCAAACAAAATCGATCTGGTGGGCCATCAAACATGTGAGAACGAGAAAGACATTACGTCGACTCCGTGAGCTATGACTTACAGAGTTGGCCTGCCTGAGGAAGGTACAGAATCTTGCCATGGTGTCCCTGCTCTCCTGTACTGGTCTCACCACTAAGACATTGTACCTCCAGCTCTCGTGCCTCACTGCAATGTCAAAGTTTTATCCGGTAAGGATCTCTTAGGCAATACACCCAAATTTAGTCCTTATTACAGGATCACAGCATGCTTTACACATATACAGAAGACCATTTGTAGTCCTGCACAAGAATATCTTAAACCTACAGGTACCAAATTTCTTTCTGAGCTTGGAGGGAGGATAAGGATAGAACAAAATAAAACAAATTATTCTGTTGCAGTACCAACTGAAGATACCAGGGGGCCAAAATCAAATCATTTCTATGATTGGTTTATGACCTACATGTATAACTGTATACCAAGTTTCATATCAATCCACCCATTGCTTCTGGAGTTCTGCTGCTAAACCACAAACACTGCTTCAAACACTATAACAGATATAGCTTGTTGGTAAACATGCATTTAGCAGCAAGTCTTGTTTTGCTATTATAACTAAAATCCATGATGTTCATTGCATAGTCACAATCATAATGTACATACAGTTCATACGTTTGACCAATTCATTTGAATACCATGTTGCCTTTAAACCTTAAGAATATTACAGATTCTTTAACACCTCAACAGCAACAAAAATATCCTCTACATGACAGTAGAATCACACAAAAAATGAGGAAATTATGGATGATTTGTTCAATTTGTGCAAGCTCTTTTTTTCATGCAAGCCTTCAAAATGTGGAATATATCCTAGTAGTACCCCTTTGACCAAACTGTAGGTATCTCTTAGAAAAGAAACATCATCTTCTTTCTTTGGGTATTAATAATAAAAAAACTTGTTCTTAGTTTTCATCACGATGTGTAAATACAGCTGCTGTCTTGCCATTCTGCACCAAAGGTGCTTCTAGAGGATATTGCCACAATTAGCACTTTTTTGAAATCACCACAGGGTTCTAGCTAGGATGAAATTTGAGCGTAGTGGTACAGGCGAGGGAGCGAAGCGACCCAGCGCGAGGGCGCGAAGCGACCGAGGGGGGGATGGTGTGGAAGGGGGGCTTTCCCCCCTTCCACGGTATGGAGCTTTTGGAAATATGAAATTGAAATGGGGCATTCTTAGGGACCTATAAAAGGAAAATTGTTGTTTTCTCAATATGTGTTCTTGATGGGTAATTCTTATACTTGTCATCTTGTCACTGTGTTACCCTTACAAAGGACCTTGTCACAAGATATCTTAACTCATACATAGAAACAAAAAATTAACAGGTAACCCTAGAAACAGGTAAGTAACATCATTTTACTAAAAGTTACTAGAGAGTCAAATCAAAGTTAAGAATTAATTTCAAAAGTCTGTAATCATTTAAATTCTACATACATTTCCAAATTTGCTTAGACTTCCTCAATGTTCCTCCATTTCCATACAATGTTCAGAATACTGTATTCAATTTCATGGCAGTGGGAACAATGTTTACAATACTTAAAAAAAGAATGGCTACATCACACTGCCAAAATCTTAACATGTTTATCAATGTAAGCCACTCTACCTCTCTTGTAAATCAATTCCAGAAATTTAGTGAGAGAAAGAACACAGAACACACTTTATATTTTACACCTCCCCCTACATGTCATATCGTATTGCTGATTCCTCTGCAGGCACTAACGTTACCAGAAGATAGAAAGAAAACACGTTCCTTTGAGACACACCAAATATGGTTTAATGTATTCATCTATGAGGCGGGTCTCTCCAGGGAAATTCATTCCCACGCCTTGTATGCACAATGCTCCTCCCACTGCACTGGGGCCGTGCTGGCGGCAAAACTTTTTAGAGGCTAAAGAGACTTGACTCCGCCCACTGCACTAGACACAGTAGACAGTCTCTGGCACCAGCCTGCTGGCATTGCAGACTCCGCCCTTTTGGGGGTGTTGTCTAGTCAGGTTTACTTCTGGGGAGGACAAACGGCGTTTGGAATTTCCAAAACAAAGACTGAACTGACAATATCTGATGATTAAATGACAAAAACAAATGCTCATAAAGCATATCTGATGGTAACAGTGCTCCAACTTTTTAAAAATATTTCACATTATATATTGTTAGTTTAGTTTTTACTTTGATAAAATGACCAAAAGTATCTGCTACTGTGACGAACTTTTTCAACAGCCTCCCACGGCCTGATCGGGACGTGCCAAGTGTATGAGGGACAAGTGTCTGATTATTATTTTTTTTATCCTTAAAAATTATTAATGCAGTTTAGTGAAGGTAGGCGCGCAAGTTACGAGGAAAAAGCGTTGAGGACGAGGAGGAAACGTATTTGTAGTTGTAGTTGTTCAAGTTCCACGAAAAAGATTGTCATACAAGGACACTCCCTTGGCAAGTCGTAATAAGCCAGTCTAGCCCAAATATGGCATCGAATAAAGCTGACACTCTGGGCTTGCCACATATGGGAGGGCAACATGAAGACCCGCCCCGGCCGTGCGCTCTGTGGGACCTGATAAGTCACGCCAGGCAGCGCCCGCACATGTATTTGTGTTTTGCTCATTGCGATTCCCTCTGAAACAACTGAAACCAACGTTTTTTACATTTGATCTGGCATTATTGCACAAATAAATACAGTCAAAATGCCGCTACTTTGTATTGAAAATAAGCGTAGCGGCCCCAAAATGAGCGTAGCGGTCCAAAATTTTAACGTAGCGGGCCGCTACGCAACTTTGCGCTAGCTAGAACCCTGCACCACTTTAACAATAATATTTCACTTCCCTTGTAGATGTAATTCTCAATGGTCCTAATACTTTTTGCACTGGTTACAGGGCTAGGTAGCAGGGAAAGGGTTAAGATATAAAGTCTGAACAAGGAACTCATAAGAAAGTCCTTCATCAAAACAAATTTTCCCAGAAAATCTGTTATAACTAAGAACAACAGTCGGGGCATCTTCATTGAAAAGTTAGAGCATTTGCAGATAGATGCGTGATGCCTTAAGGGCGGTTATACCAGCTATATAGATACAGATAAACAACACTGCTGCTATAGTTTAAGACACAAAGACAGACACTTACGTCTCTTGTCCCAGGCCGACCCCACGTTCTTCAGGCACTCAGGTGGGAGGACGTCCTTCATATGGGGGAGGCCCATCTTGGCACTCACCCTCAACACTTTCGTCCCTCTGTTAAGAAAGTTAGGTCATTGTCTAGTGTTCCTAAACTGTCTTGGTTCTACTGTCTATGGCCCAAAAGTGTGTGACAGACACATTGATTTGCACTACTCTGTTCACAATGACATGCAAAAGCAATGCACACATATACTGTATGTGTATACAGTCAAACCTGTATTAGCGGCCACCTTTGCATACCGGCCACCTGCCCATAGTGGCCACTTTTTGTCGGTCCCTTGGATTCGTAATGATTAAGAAATAGGCTTAGCGGCCACCTGTCCAACGCGGCCACGGCCACACGATTTCCGGTCCCGCAGGTACAAAAACAATGCCGATTACGGCCACACGGACCGCTGATCTATGTTTCGGCACGCGTTCGGCCATATACAGCGGCCGTATCGTCACCCTACGCCGGATTTAAAACCTCTTTGACTTATATTCAAAACAAAACTTCGTAAACTGGCGCTACCCATACCCGCTGACAAACGAGGTCATATAAGGTCAATAGACGACACTAATATTACGGAGGTAAATTGTGTTAAAGTTACGTTCTAATACATTATCGCTTAGGTTAATGACGAGACTTTTCTTGTGAGTACCACATTAGCATAATGGGCGAATCTGACGTGTGAACGCGAGCGGGAACACACGGACGGCGAAGTATCAAAGGATACAAGACGACAGATCAAAGAAATATGACGATACCGGTCTCTTCAGACAATATCAACTGTAGAACATTTAAAACTTTTTATAGCTTTTGTTTTCTTAATACATATAGTGTAAAAATCATTGCAGTACATGTACAGTACTGTATTATGTCAATTTATGTGAATAAAGATCAGTGGGTACTAAAACTATGTGTAAGTTATTGCTTGTGGTCAATTGATTAGCATATTCTCTATAGTGACCACCTCTCTATAGTGGCCAATTTTGACCAGTCCCTTGAGTGGCCGCTATAGACAGGTTTCACTGTACACATACAATTTCTATCATGGAAAAAAACATGAATCTAATAGAATTCTCTGTATTGCCAAGATTGTAAACTACAACAATGTGCAACACACATGCAGCCAGCAGGTTTGGTACTTTTCTCTCCTCAAATTGGATAGACAGTTTTACCATGTTTCTGCAGGATTACCATAAATATACAGCCATTTAGTTCTCTGTAGTCTGGTGTGGCCACTGAAAGCTGACTCCATTTAGTAAACATATAATCAAAGGAATCTTTAAATATAAAAGTACTAGGTTAATCAATACATGTATGTATATCACATACTGTAGCTCTATATTGAATGAGGTATACAGTTGAATATCCTTGCTCAGACTTTTACATGTTTTGTATGTCTTTGGGGCCGTTATGTCTTATTAACTTTCAAAGTCTCAGGTGACTTAAAGGTGGACTCTATTTAGTAAATAAATACCTGACCTTTACCTTTACCGTTGAAAACAAAAGTGCGTGTCTGTCAAGAGCAAAAGGTCATGTTGGCAACAAAGGGAATTTGAACACCCGAGGGGTTTGCGTCTCATCACTGCAGCTGGATAACCTCCAAACTATTTGTCTGTTTACACTTGCTGACTAAAGACTTGCATGTTAACTATGAAAAAAAAAGGGACGCGACTGTTTTGATGTGGCTTGTGAATGGAGGCGGCTGCTTGTGCCAGGTGGTTGCCCCACCAGGTTTGACTGTATCTGTTAGTTTATGAAGTAAACATACTGTTGATAAACGATCAAGATTCAACAGTTGTTTCTGTTCCCCCTACACACTCAATCGTATTCGATTTGCCTTGAGATTCTCATACTTACAAGCTTGGCACTTTGCAGCCCTGGCCGGCCAGAAAGTCCACTCTGCCGAGCTCCTTGTCCTTATTGGTCAGTGTGCCTGACCAAGCTATTGAGTAGGTAACCATCTTCTCTCCAAACGGTATCAATCTTCGGCCTGATCCAGCCTGCTAGAAGAGGTCATAGGGGTCAATCTTAGAACCATTTCTTTGGGCCGAGAATGACTTTCTGCAACTAAAATGGTGCCAAAATTTGGGCACACTCATGTCCTGAATGTTTTGTTATCAAATCATGTAGTAGCATACGAAGTAGCATATCTGAGAAGCAAGAAGTGAAAATGGTGTGTCTCACCTTTCACATGAATATCCCTTTAACATCAAATCAAATTTTCATGCGGAAAAGACACAAAAGGCTCATTGAATAAATATATGTCTCTCCTAAAGCTAATAGAGTTAAAAGAAATGTCTTTGCTTCAGCCAACTTATCGTGTGGATTGCTAAAAACAACTTTGAGAAGTCCTGATATGTTCAGAACAGGCAAAAATATAAATAGTCTGAGACCCAAAATATCTACTTGCTTTATTTCCGTTTCTGGCAGATCCATATCTTTCACATCTGAAGGTTTCCTGTTTTACACTATTTACTGTCATGTTCCAGATCGAAGAAACAGGATGTCTGCCTTGCCAAAACCCATTAGGGGTCTCTTAGTTCATGTTATGTGTGGTATTTAGAATCAAGCGCTAACTGATCTTTGGGTAGATAACATTCCCAGAAACACGGATGCATCACATAAACAAGCAAACGTCGTATATTTTTGTCAAGTTTGTGCTACACCTAGTCTTCTAGAATCGGTGTGCACATGGATGTCATTAAAAAAATCACTTGGCATTGGTTTATGATCATGCACCTTGAAAAGATGGCCTTTCCAGTAAGAAACATAACAAACTACCCTTAAAGATGATGGATTTTTTTTTCTTTTCAGCTACTACCAGGCTTGAATTAATAAATAATCTAAGAAACTTCTGAATGGACAAGTCTGTTCAACAGCCTATTGAGAGTATTCAAAGGGATAACAGCTTGAGGATGAGTTCAAGTAAACAAACTGTGTAAGTTCGTTTACTCATGTTTTATGTTGAGGGATTTCATGTTTTAAGATGAGGGACGAAGCTTGTAGAAAATAGTTACAATTAGGATATATTATTGTTTACCTGTATTTATATCAAACTTAATGCATTTAGCCCCATTGGGGCATGAACATGCAATAAACGTCATTGTCAATTAAAAAATTAATCTGAAAAATTCTTACCTGCTGTTTTGAGATGGATGCTACTGGTCTGCTGATCTTTGCAACTTTTGCTGTCTTAGTGTTACATGTAGTAACGTTCTGACTTGCCTTGCTCTTAAAGTGGATGATTGCATAGGGACAGCAATGTCTTGGTCTTGTCAGAGGCTTCTGGTCAACCTTATTGAGTTCATACAAGTAGATCTGAGAGAAACAACACCAATATCATCCAACTGTTACACAACAATGTGAAGCAGACAAAAACGGTTTGTGTCATCATCATATACGTGAAGTTAAGATGACCTTTTGTGCATGGATTTGCGTAGCATTTGAAGTTTCAGCTAAATTATATGAAACATCATTAAGTGGTGGTTAAATGTTCATGGTTTTCACGGTGGCCATTTCAACGCAAACTTAAAACCACTGCGAACATTTTTCCATGGCAGTAAGAGACTACAGTGCATGGTGCTACAGCAAACCCAGTTAGAAGTGATTTTTCCCGCTACCGCAAAATTAAATCCCCATGAACTTAAATGCATTTACAATTATGTTCCTAACAACATTATATGTTCAAACTATTCGTGCAAATGGTACACAAACTGATCTGTATCTCACTACGCCATCAGACATAGACGACATTTTAAACTAAATGCTAGCAGTCTTTATTGTCACTTTTGTCACTTGCAAATAGCCCTCCGGCAAGAACTTGCAATAAACTTTCATAATACCAATGGCAATTTGGCCAAATAGTCAGTAGGGCTTTGCTGTAAAATGTTGATTTTTTAGGCTTGCTGAGGTTAAAATTGTGTTCAGTCAAAAACTGTGGCCTGGTGTGGTCTATTTATCTTTTCCTAAGGGAAGAAGGGGCTCGTGCTGAGAGAGAGGACATTAGAAAAGAGTTGCGTTTGAATGAGAAATATAAATTTAAAGTTAAGATCTCACCTGCATAGCTGAGGTCATGTCCTCGGCCCCAGAGAACACCACACAAGGCACGTGGCTGTCAAAGTGCTGGGCTGGCTTCGGTGGCAACCCCAAGTTGCTCTGGGGAACAACTGTCCTGGGTCTGCCTCTCATTATCTGTGGGTATGGATTTCATTGTAATAATCTACATACATGTAGCAGGCTCTCTCCGGCCTCAGATTTTCGGTTTATGAGTCAGACTGGACATGTCTATAATGCGAAAATGCGGCACAGATACCCTTGACAAATTAAATGATGTCAGAACAGCTCATCAACAGCAGTCTTTTTGTTTCAACAACAGCACTCTGTGCACTGTTACTAGCAATTTCGTTTCCTTGCATAAGTCCTAGACAGGGCAAGAGAACAGGGTCTGCAGAGGCTACAAGGGATACCGCATCTGAGTGCTAAGTAATATCTTAACCACTGTGGGTCATACACCTACAAAGGCAGGAAGAAGCAGGGTTTTGCCCCACTGTGTTTTTAACAGACGCACAGAGGAAAGCACACCACTGGGTACAAACAACACTTCAAATGAAAATCATTACAACTCAACTTTCTTCTCAACAAATGCAAATATCTTGCAACAACAGTGTGTAGAGGAGGAATACTGCAATGTGTAACATGCAGATTAAACATGGGAAACATAATTTTTGTCGACCCACTCATGCTATGCATTTGGTTCTTCAAATGATTTACCTAATTATAATAAAATACAAGTAATTTCTCAGTACCAAGATGAAAACCCACTGTGGGTACAAACCTTGAACATGGCAACAACAGGGTTCTTTGGTCCACCATCGGCTTCTTTCTGAATACAGAGGTCTGGACACCTCCAGACTGTCACACCCTGACTGGGCTCACCTGTTCAGAAGAAATATGTGTCTTTTATGTTTCCTGTCAACCTAAAAGCATTGGAGCTTCATACTGAGGACAAAGCATGTCATTTTTGTGGTATCCAGTATTGCAATGTGGCTTTGCTACAGCTTGTGTTGAAGTTTAGCCAAGCACACCAGGTAACCTCTATTCTTCTTAGTAAGTGAGTTTCTTTTACAACTACAGTAACATTTCTAGCCTAATGTTCCACTTGGTAGTTTATAGGCCAATTTTTTTCACTTTTGAAAAGCTGACTGCTGCATTAGAAATCACTTCTATCTACATGTAGTTATCACAATGCTACCTTGCTCTGGTTCTCGATTTGGACTTCATGACAAGGTTTGTCATAAACACAATAACTTAAAAGAATATATTCATCATCATATATACATGCACTTCCATTAACTCTGTAAGTTAAAGAAAAAGACAAATGTGCTAACTATGCGAAGCAAAATGTTCCAAATAATATGATAACAGTAAGTCTTAGTGCAAATTCATACCCATGGGGCTAATTGCGAGCGAACAAAATTTAATGCTAAACATACTATCATGAAGTTGAATTTGGGCTAAGTACAAGTGAATCATCTAAATTCTAACATATTAAGAATAGTAAGATTATACTCCTTTCGCTGAGCATAGACTTACCCAGTGCTGAGTTGGCGGTGTCTGACAGAGCTGTAGTTAGTCCAGAGGTACATACAGCAGACCTCTTTGTCTTGTCACTAACATCCAGAAATGCAAACTCCTCGATCAACTCCTTGGGACTTCTTCCTTCAATGGAGAGTTCATGCTGCTTCTGAAGGAACTCTAGAAATGTTTCAGGGGCAAGAGGGGTTGTTAACTGAGCACCAAACACTACAGTACTCACATAATTACTTTAACTGCCTTTCAACCTGGTATTCCGAGACTCCAGACATATTAAGATGAAAAGAGAAATTGCTCACTGCACTCATGATTATTACTGTTTTCTTTATTAAACCTACTGCTTACTTGCTTACTCTCTATCTCCATGGCTACCTTGTCCCCCCAACGACCTGGAGGTCACGGGACTAGGTAGGTAGGTAGGTTAGGCCTAGGAAAAAAAATGGTGTGTTTCCTGTTTCAGTCCTGAAAAAATTAGGGTCGGTAGGTAGGGGATATCTTTTTTTTTTTGTAATTTTTTTTAGGCTAGCCAAAAATCTAGTGATACATATTACAATACAGTTGAACAAAGGAAACTGAAATGTATGAGGACACTTGTCTTTCAATGTCAAACTTTGATTTTGTGCACAATAGATACATTAATCCTTCATTAGATAGGGCAAGCAGACTGTTTTTACTTCAATAGGAAGCAGGCTGAATAAAAATTCTAACTGGAAGCTATGTGACTCCACTGCCCACCCAAAAAAAAGTCTAGGGTCGGCAGGTTTTTCTAGGGAAGGTAGGGAAACAGGAAACACAACATTTTTCTTCCTAGGCCTTACTTGTCCCAGTCTATGCTGTTCCTTGCTGACGTGTTCTACCACACGATAGTTCGGGCAGTGCATCCAACGGTGTAAATCAGCAAATGGTCATAAAGTAGAGGCCGTATATTCACTCATAAAGAAATTTTCTCTAAAAGTAAGTTCCTCATTGATTTCAATTTGCCTAGTACATTTCCACACACTTAATGAATAGATTGGATCACAAGATGATAAAATCATCAAGCTGGCTCTCCATTACATTCTTGTACAGTATGTTTCCTTTCAATTCAAGTTGTGTTGATGCAATTTCTTCGTGAAGGCATTTCCATTAGTTGGTTGATTGGCATGAATCATTAATGACATATGATAAATCATGCATTGCGAACTCAAAGGCACATGATCTCAATTAAGATGTTGCCGTTTGGTGTGATGTGTCTGTGACCCATTTGGCTGTTAACACTCGAATTACTGATATGGTTTCCGTTCTGGTATCTGGCAGTAGTAGAAATGGACCTAAAGGTTCAATCATCAAAACATTGGTCAAACAACTGAACAGAACAACTAGATTGCCATCCAACACCAGATATTAACAGTCTCAATCATCTGCAGCTTTTTCATTCTAAGACAACTGTACAAACTTCTGTGCATATAGACTTGTTATAGTGAGTTATCATGTCATCCCTAAAAACTGCCATCAATGTTTTACAAGTTCTCTTACATAAAGAGACATGTCAAATCGAGCAGAATAAAAAGAACATGTTGTAATGTTCGCAGTGCCAACCCTTTTAAGATAGAGGCTGCTGGCAATCTGCCATTAAAAAAAAACGTACATGAAATCAACAGACGATAAACCGGACACTGAATATTAAGTAATTGTTGTACCTGACTGCAGGAAATCATTCTCAACCAGCTGTATGTCAGATATCTGGTATCCAAAGCTCTTCTCATCCCAGCATGTTCTCCTGTAGGCAAACTGAATCTCCTGGGCCTCGTGGCTGTCCAGGGACACAGGCCGCAGCATGTTGTCTGTGGAAACAACAGAACCTCTTCAACCTTTAAAGTCAGGGAGTAGCAGGGTTTTACCCCACTGTATTTTCAACAGACGCACACAGGGAAACACACTACTGGGTCGTCTGGGTGCAAACATACTTTGATGACTGCCGGTAAAATGTCAAATTAAAATTCTTACAACTTAAAATTCTTCTCATTTATCAAACTTGCTCTCCAATGCTCAATGAAAAAATTGACGTGCAAATAGCTTACAACAGCAGTGAAGGAATATTGCAATGTCTATCAAGAAGATTAGACATGGCAAACATAATTGTGCCTACCCACTCATGCTTAATGTATTTGCTTCTTCAGATGATTTACCTTTATCAGTACTAGTACTTTCCCAGTACACTTGAACTGAAACTTTTCTGGGAAAATGGCAAAAGGATAATAAAATGATGCAAAATATCTCAAAGGGAATCAATAACCATCATTATCTTCAGCAGCTGCGGAGCAACCCAGGCTTATCCACTATCAGCCATGTTATAAGCAATAAGCCAGTTCAAGATTCCTACTGCTCATGCTCAAAACTACCACATGGATACAATGAAAATGACACAAAATATCACAAATCATCATCATCGCGCGGCTGCATTGCAGTTGATCACATCTCATCCTGGCTTGTCCACCTGATGTCCACTGGAAGCAATAAGCCTGTTCAAGGTTCCTGCTGCTCATGCTTGAAAATACCAAATGACTACAATGAAATGACTCAAAATATCTCAAAGGGAATTAATAATAATCATCATCATCAAGCAGCTGCGGAGCAGTTGGTCACATCTCATCCTGGCTTGTCCAATAGAAGCCAAGTTATAAGCAATAAGCCTGTTCAAGATTCCTGCTGCTCATGCTCAAAACTACCACATGGATACAATGAAATGACACAAAATATCACAAAGGGAATCAAAAATCATCATCATCGCGCGGCTGCGTTGCAGTTGATCAGCAACCATATTATAAGCAATAAGCCTGTTCAAAGTTCCTGCTGCTCATGCTTGAAAATACCAAATGACTACAATGAAATGGCTCAAAATATCTCAAAGGGAATTAATAATAATCATCATCATCATGTTCAAAAATACCAAATGGAATGAAATGATACAAAATATTTCAGCTGTCAATATATTCATGAGTGATAACGTCAATCAATGTTTTACCTCAATCCTTACAATTATAACAGGCCCAAGTTACATGAAAACAATGTATACAGCTGACGTTTACCTCACACAATAGAAGAAACAGTATTTCGGGGGTTGCAAATTCCTTGATTTCCAGGACCCCATAGATTTTTGCCACCATGCCCCCCTCCCCCTTCCAAGGTGAACTGCAGTTATGCTTATCGCACAATTGTGCAGCATCAGACCATGTGCAACAGTAACATTTCTAACCCGTACCTTGGCCTAACATCTGGTGACATGCAGCTCTATTGTTTGCTTTAGCCTTGAAAAACAAATGAACCTAGTACTGTGTTACAATTTACTTTAGTTTAATCTTTAAATAGCTATTCAACAGTCATTTGTGAGGGTGTGAAAGGGGGTTCTTGTTATCACAATCATATGAAATCAAAAAGGATTAATGTGACTGTGTACTTTTGATTGTGGTGAAGACAATGAGAAATTTGGTAAGAAGACGTGTTCTAAACTTTGTTCTAAAGACCATTTCCCGTTTCCAATAGGCAATTCTCAACAAGACCCTAAACAAAGTCTACAAAAGACATATACAATATACACAATACAAAGGTCATATAGTAGGAGTCCAAAGGGCAGTGTGAATTGTACAATAACCTCTCCCACACATCGAAGTACAAGTCACAGCATGGCACAGCATTGAGAATTTGCTGACACGACAAATACAGTGCAATTGTTAAGATTTTTCAAGACATAATATTGGCAACAGTCACAGTAGGAAACCAAATGGCTGCCAAAGTTGCATATCCCAGTCAAATTAGATTTCGTAGAAGAAAGGCCATAAAAAATACTTTATATTAGAAAAAGTACAATAATCATAGTTCTATTTGATAATTTGTGAATCTAATAGAAATACAGCTTTTGGATACTGACTTAGCATCAAAGCAATCATAAACATAATAAACGAAAATGCAATGTGTCATTTCTTTCATAGGAAAGGTGCTATGTGATATTACGATGTAATTACATGTATCAGTTCTCTATTTTTCGAGCGTATGCAGCTTTTGAAGTCTGTCCTTAAGGGACAGAAAACTGATTACATAGAAATTAAAACAACAAAATGGTCATAATTTAAGATAACATACTTGCGATAGCTCTCACCGGAATCTGCTACCTTAGCAAAATTTCTTACCTTATGCAGCTGAAAGCTAGATGAAATTCATGTATCAAGCATACTTTGAATAAACTTTGTTTCAAATTTGTTTTAACTTTGATATGGTAAAACATGACACATTTAACAGTGGTGTGCCAATAATCAGGTAAAAGCGAAAAAAATCCACAAAATCTGGTTATTGAGTGATATAGTCAAGAAAATAACTACATGTTCCCAAATGAGTCAGCCTATATATGTTGCCCTCCACAGTGGAGACATGCATTCAGCTCAGTTGCTCACAGCAATCAACGACTTGTCAACAACACTTCCAGGAACACAAACTGGGTTGGACAAGTCCACAAGAAAAGTGTCCAGGGCAACTGAAAGTGCTGATTGGGCAAGTGCATGTCCTACCCCATGTGTTAGAGCGGGCAAGATTTTTCCATAAGACAGATTCTGATATACTTGTTACCTTTCACAGGAAAATAGAGCCAATAACATTAAACTCCATTGCTGGAAGGGAAAATCCATAGAAAATATGTCATTTAAATTGAGGACAAGTGAAACTTGGTCCCAACAACTAAATTTTTTATGTTCTTGCCTGACTGGACAAGCGATTTTAGAAAACATGTCCAACCCCGACAACCACAAAATATTTTTGAAAACTATTGCTCAGCAGCTGTTAATCTAATCCAAATAGTATACCATTTGGAGGAGGAATATATTTCAAAGAGTCAAGTAATTACCTCTGCATAATTACCCGAAGTTACCTTGGACTTCTAGTCTGCAAAAAGCTACATATGTACTACGTATTACAAAAGAATCGTAAAAAAATATGCATAGATCTGGGTTTGATTTTTCAATTCTATCAGTTGTTACTTAAAGCTATCTACCTGATCATAAAAACCCATTTGGATGTTTTCTGTCGACATACTGTGCAATATTACATGACATTGTATAGCTTGACGCGAATGTGCTTAAAGATTAGCAAACACTATGTGAGAATCTCCCTAACTAAAGATATGAACCACAATGCTTCAACCCACCCACACAATATCATGATACCCCCCTCCCATCCTCATGACATTTAAGATTAAATTAAATTAAATTAAAATAGAAAATAACTCTACCATGGAAATGTCATAAAACATCTGCAGTTGATAAGTAAATTGTGCATGTTTCAAAATATCCAGGACAGCACAATTCGGTTTACAAAATCTGGAATAATGTAACTTGCTTGGAAAGGGTGGAATGCTGTTTTCAGCCAGACCTTATTATACACCATTTTACACATCCTGGTTATTGCTATGACGTACATTCACGTCATTCTGACTGCTGCAGGAAATGGCAGACACGAGACTCATTGAGGCACAACTTATCAAAGAATTTTGTAAACAGAATTCAATTGTTGAATGCTTCTACACAATTTGAGTAAACTTACGAGGGTGAGTCAGAAAGTAATGCAAGTGGTTTCATAACAGACTCGTTTTTTGATCGAATGAGTTCAAACTTGGCACAAAGGTAGAGGCATATGTCCTCTTGAGCTTAAAATATCTAGATTTGTTGTTCATTATTTTATGAGTGACTGACCAGCTTTCAAGATGACCATACCCTAGGAATCCCGTCAGAAGAAAAGTGAGGTCCAATTAACGTACAATTAACGATTTCCCTAAACCAATTTTTGCTATTGTATGAGACTGAGCCTGCACATGTAATAAGCTGCATTTCTCTATAAGCCACGTGCTTATTTTCAACTCTGAAATCTGATTAGTTTTTCTTTTTTCGTTGCTGGAGTAGAATGAGGTATACGCGGTCGTCTGGGTCATGAGATTTGTGGTGTTATGATTAAAAGTTTCTACAGCCCTCTTTTCCCATTAACACAGAGAAATAAAACTTAGCACACTTTTTGGCCTTTAAACAGTTAATAACTGTGTAAAGTTTCGTTTCTTTTGGTTAATGGAAAAGTAGTGTTTTAACCAACAACTCACGAATTCGTGTATAAATCAAACAGCTCTATATCACAACTTACTCCATCCTAGCAGCTGTAAATGAGGAACCATTGAGAGTTCAGAAATGAAAATCGGCATGCATCATATAGAGACATTTGATATCATATATGTGTAATTCTAACCTCCTACAGTGATTTTCAGTGGATCAGATTTAGAGGAATTCATAGTCTGACAAGCTACCAAGGGTGTGTTCATCTTGAAATTAACTCAGTTGCTCATAAAATGATAAAGACCAGATTTAAAAGATTCAATCTCAAGAAGACATATGCTTCTACTTTTGTGCCAAATTTCAACTCAATTGATTAAAAAACGAGTCTGTTATAAAACCACTTGCATTACTTTCTGACTCACCCTCGTACATATTACCCCTTACCTAGACGTACTTACAAATTACAACATACCCTTTATTATATTTCATGGGGACAGTGGGTTTGGCTTCTCTTGGAATAACCAATGAAAAGCTGGCTCAGTTGGTTTAGTAATTATAGCCTGAGTATCAGCCTGGTCAGTCTACCATACTCCCTCCTCAGTGGTGGGGCGGGAATATGGGAGCCCAATTAAACGAACCAGGATGATTCTCAAACTATAGTAATAAGTATCATTATGATGATTTTGATATTTCAAAATGGATGACAGCTGTTATACAAGAAGAAGAAAAATTCAGAGCAAACTGTGTATCACACCCAATTACATCCAAACCTCATGGCTCAACTCAGATTTCCTTAAAAAAACACTTTCTGTATGGCTTATCTATAATATATTTGTTTGAATACCCAACAGAAATAAACATCACAGAAACTGGACTGTTTCTTCAAGTGAAACGTGGGGCCTTTTATAAGCATTCTTGACACCAAAGTTCGACATTTACTGATTAAAGTCAATAAAGATGTGCAAAACATACCTTCAGGAAGCAAACATGGCATTTGGGTTAGACATGCTTAAATATTGAGGCTCACAGAGTTAACAAATGCAACAGTGTTGCGGGAGGCTCTGAGGTCTAAGGCAAGGTGGCATCCGCCAGCAGCCTCTGCTTTTGGGGTTGGCACTGCATAAATTGAAAAATCTTCCCCTCTTAATCTAGTAAATCAGAAAACGTACAATGTATGTTGGTGTCATAGGCCCTCTAAGCATATGAATTTTCTAATTGTGTTGTATGAGACAGCAATTTTGGCTATTTTACTATCATGACAGACAAATTACCATGCCACACCTACAGATGATTATCCATAAAATTTTACCTCAAAGGAAACAGAGGGCGGGGTGTAATAAAAAGCTGTAAACCAACTGTTGTGAAAACTTGCAGGTGATACAGTATATATCCTCAGACAAGTCCCCTCTCCGAAACATTCTTCCAAGGCATTATTAGTACAACACTGCAATAGATCGAAATATCCAACAACCCTTGTTGTCCAAAACGTACCAGGTACGGCAGTCACATGCGTGAGTGTTCGTTCTGCACTAACAAATTTTTGGCCAACTGCCAGCAAACTGTTTTTCCGAGCAGACTCTTGAGTTCCACCATAGACTTATCATATAAATCATCTCTAAAGTCTACTGCAAACCATTGCTAGTAGACTTGCCATGTACTCGTCGAGTATGAGTGGCTGTCCATCAAAGTGGTTGAACCTCAGAGTCAGACTGAGGATGAAGCATTCGGTAGCAAGTAGTGCAATGCAGCTTTGCTACAGCTCACATGTATTAGCCAAGCACCTTGGGACACCCCTAGTCTTCTCAGTAAGAGAGTAGGTTCTTTTACGTGCAGAGTTTGACACTTACTACCTAAGTTACCTTTCACACAAATTACTCAAAGACTAGAGTTCGGCGACCTCATACCTCCATGAAATATTGAGTGTTTTTGTCGATTTTATGCTTGTTGATGATGACTTGTATGTAATGATATTCATGTTATTTATACTAGTTGTGTGGATAGTTATCACATGGGCACTATGGTAACATGCAGCAGGTGTGTAATCTTTGTGATGTTTATATTATCATGTTATGATAGTACTGGCAACTTGCAAGGTAGAGAGTATGTTTCAGAATCCATAACAAATTACTGCGACACATCAGGATACAAACACATCTTCAACACAAGCAATAAGACACAAAATGTCCATCAACCAATACCCACATATAGGTTACGGGGACAAGTTTATGCCAGATATGTGATAATCCAAGTACATACCAACACAACATCAGCGTAATGCCACGTGGAGCACGAAACATCTAACAGCATAAACGAAGTATAACACACCAGGTCCCCAAAGGCACAAGTGGATGAATACAAAGTTAAATATCATATTCAAATTGTCCAGGATCGGCAAACAGTTGCTCTAAGGAGTCAACTGTTACAGATGCCCTAACCAGTTGCTATATAACGTCAACTGTTCAGATAGGGTAATACCAAACACATCCACATAATATATATCTAATAAAACCGAGTACATACTAACAAAACTTCAGCGTGACGCAAGGTGGACCACATAACATCTAACAGCACAAAAGAAATATAATACAGCTTGTTCCTAAACGCACAAGTACATAAATACAATTTATTATCACTTTCAAAATTGTCCTGGTTCCCCCCCAACAGATGCTCTACGATGTCAACTGTATATCGCAGATATAAGGGTGATTTCTGATATTATTACATCGATTATAACGACAGATACGGGGCCCATAATCTAATCACTTCCAGCTATCATCACACCCCACCAACACATCAAGTATGAAATCAATCCACGAAGCCGTTCTTCAGTCGAGGCTATCGTTTTCCCCAAACAGTTGTTTTCAACTGATAAAAAAAAGAAAAACATATGTTCATGGCTATCACTGGCGAAACAAATCACCTCACCACCTGCTTGGAGATAAGGTGATTAACAAAGAGGGAAACCACGATGCCTGTTCCAATATATTGCAGATATAGGGGTGATTCCTTATATTTTTACATTGATTATATCGACAGATACGAGGCCCAAAATCTAATCAATTCCAGCTATCATCACACTCCACCAACTAATAATGAAACCAATCCACCCTGCCGTTCTTGAGTCGAGGCTATCGTTTCCCCCAAACAGTTGTTGTCAACTGATGCAAAAAAACATATGTTCATGGCTATCACTGGCGAAACAAATCACCTCACCACCTGCTTGGAGATAATGTGATTAACAAAGAGGGAAACCATGATGCCTGTTCCAATATAACGCAAATATAGGGGTGATTTCTGATATTATTACATCGATTATAACGACAGATACGGCTCCCAAAATCTCATCGATTCAAGTTTTCATCACACCCCACCAACACAACAAGTATGAAACCAATCCATCCAGCCGTTCTTGAGTAATCATCTACACAGACAGAGACACATAACAGAAAATATAACCTCCATTCCATGACATTTCATGGAGGTAATTATACGCTTTCTGACATGTTTGAAATGCCTTGTTAAAGTCCAATGTTTCCCATGAAGAAAACTACAAACATCGAAATCATAACATTTTACGCCATTGTTAACACATCAAAATTGCGACGCCCGTTCCCAGCACGAAAAACGCGAACTTTAAACAACCGCGAAAGTTTCTGCATTTACAGTACCTTGCCTACAGCAAAAATGCAGCACACTGCCTTCCAAGAATAGCTTGCTGAGCACGTGCCCAGATAGTATTACACTTGCGTGAAACTTTGCAAACAAACAAACAAGTTATCAAACACGAAGATCCATAAGAAAACAGAGTATGAGGAGAAAAGCCTGTACTTAAGCACATAATAGTTTCTGAGAGCAGGCATAGTCAGATGTTAGTTTTCCACAAATGTTTGTTTAAATGTCTGAGATGCAATGTAATAAATTGATACACTTATAATTACTACCCAAAATTTTTGCTACAACTTGATTTTCTAGTTTTCTTTTTGTTTTTCTCTACTCCTGGACAAACTTTCTTACATTACAGAATTCAAGAATGACTAAGAAAAATAAATCAAAGATTATTCCCATGAATATCCTCACAAGGAACAAGTATCTCAAAAGATTTTGACTTCCAAGAAGTTCTAGAAATTTAAGTCAACATTTGTTTTTTTTTTGTATTTATCTGCTCAGTTAGTCAATGGGGTTAAATCTGTATTGTCCACAGGACAGGAAGCAGTTTGGGGGCTAAAAATGATGAAATCAGTGGTGGTGGAATGTAACAATACCGGTTGTACTACTTTGTCACACCGACAAATAATGATATGTACTGCTTGACAAAAGGTCACAGAAGCAGCTCATCAGAAACAGTACTGAAGGTTATAAGTTGTAACTCAAAGTTCACAACCCTTCCTGTATGTGTAGCGGTTTGGAATAAGAAGGCGTGAGTCTGCATATCTCAAATGCTATCTAAAGAGCACTTGTTCCTAATTTTAAACAGCACTGGAAGGAATAGTTATCGATCAGCATTGCAATTAGGACCTGAGGGGTTCAACACAGATGTCAGACACTTTTAGTTTGGCCCTCCTCGGCCCAACAACCTAACCATATCCCCCGCCGTGTTGACCAGGGTGTTTGTTGGGCAGAGTTGAGCAGAATGTTGGGCCAAGTCGACTAGGGTGTTGAGCTGAATTGACTGGGCCAATTTGGAAAAGGGCTGAATTGTCCTCAACCCCACTCAACATGTCGTTCCAAAAATAATACACTCTGCTTACTATTTAGCACTCATGAGAATAAGTAACTAAAGGATAACAAATGTAGTTAAACACACGGAGAAATGGAGAGACACCGCCCTACAAATCATTAAGTTTTGGAAGGATTTTGACTAACCTAACTGAGTATGGAGACCCTACCCATTTAGGATATTTTTGCCTTTCCTTCACTGTGTATATTTGACTACTGAAAAGAGATACTGTAAATGTATTTAAGTTCGTGGGGATTTAATTTCGCGGTAGCGGGAAAAAGGACTTTTCGCGGTAACACCATAGACTGCAATCTAATATCATAATAGAAAAACGTTCGCTGTGGTTTTAAATTCGCGGTGAAGTGGTCACAGCGAAAACCGCGAACATTAATCCACCGCGAACATTTCTGCATTTACAGTATTGCCCAAGTTCACCCCTCAAAAAATAAAATAAAAACAACAAAAGAGCAAATATCTGTTCCCACTTTTCCCACTATACTAGATAGTTCAGGGACAAAGGCCACTTTGGAGTCCGTCCACAACACAGAGGAATTTTATCTCTTATTCTACAGGTGGGTAACTGTGCAAAACAGTATTAAGGTAGCAGAACACAGTATCAATGGGCGAACCCCGGGGTGTATGACACGGGTACATAAAATAGTACGGATAAACTTGTTGAAGGAGAGGTAAAAGCCTTATTTGAGGGGCAGCCAGATATAAACTGTGCTGCGTGGTCACGGAAGGTGTCGACTCTGAGACTGTATGGTTGAATTGTGAAAGTTTTCTATTTTGTGTATAAATGCGCCCCATTATGCAACTGCCTTTCTAGTGTGAGTCGGCTGCAGTTCTGTGACCTCCGCAGAGGGGCATTTCAAAGAGGTCGTGAGAAGACGATACGCCGACAGGATTTGTTTGTTTTTTTAATATTTTGTGGCTTGTACCTTCAACTCAAACATATCCGATTTTGGTATTCCAAAAGTGCACCCTACTATATTTTTTAATGCGTCGAAGCCAGTCACCTTGTGGCCCTTAACTATAGAAATCCCCATAGGCCGAAAACTGTGTTCTGCTACCTTAAGCCATTGGGCCACATGTCCTCAATAGCTTTTTTTTTTTACCAAGGAGGATTTGAATGGGAGGGGAGTCATGACAACACTTTTCATTACATTCATGCACGGAGGGCTGCCTACATCATACACAGAGCTAGAGGGAAATTAAGGGAAATGTGGCCGCTTTGCTCCAAATTCTGAGTAAAACCACTTTCCCAAGAATTACCAGAAATTAGAATAGCTAGCTTATATCTTACGAAAAAAAAACTATGCCAGCTCTAGCCAGTCCGTCAGCCCATGGAAAAATTCTGCCAATTCTTTCCGTCATTGAATAAAAAAATGTCTACCTCGTGCAATCGATCACGGTTTCGCCATCCCGCATCAAATAGTTTTCCGAGATGATAAAATAACGATGCCATCACACTGTTTTTTTCTTCAATTTTTCCCGATGATTTTACTCAAATTTTTCGAATCGGTGGGGTTTTACAAGGCCGTGCCGTCATTTTCAACCAGCGTGCGTTTGTTTCCTGCGACCTCAGGTAACCCCGTTTTCTGCGTGAAATATTTGGCTGGATTTCTTTTTAAATAGACCAAGAACGTTATACATTACTCGAAGGAGGACGATCTGCTGCCTCTTTGGCAGTGATCAGTGCCGGTGTAGCCTTGAAGCAGTAGCCAGAGAGACGTTCCAACTTGCTGGGCGCTGCGATCGGCGGTCCGTCTGGGGAGGGGGGCGTGCCGCGCCATGTGCCACGGAGTGCACAGCCGACTCGATCGACGCTTGACAACAATATTGTGGCCCCTTTTCTGCCACAAATTTTCTCTTTTTGAAACAAAAGAAATTTTGGAAATTGAACAATTTGAAGTATAAATACGGTCGGATTCCTTCTTATAAGGACACATTTTTTTAAAGATTCCAGATACATTTTGTACACTGGTGGTACAGGTCAGCCTTTCTTTCAGATTTTTTTATGGACGCATTCAGCCGAGCCGAGTGCATCTTTCCAGAAAAAAATGCATCCAAAGACGTGAAGACGTATGTCTGGCGGGAGCACTGCTTCACTATAAGTATAATGTCAGGCTCAAAATATTGTATTCTTACATAGGACTAAAGTGCATTGCCTAAATGTAGCAGCAGCATAATATCCAAATACCCAAAGGTCAATTGCTTCCCCATGTGCATATTGTAGACATAGACAGTCACCTCAGAAACCACCAATGACAAAATACATGACTAAAACAAGACTTGTTTGTTCCAGGCGAAAATCAGATACACACTCCTACCTTTTGCAATCACAGGTGTACAAAGAAATCAGTTTCTAGCATGTCTTGTTTGTACTAAGTTCATTTAATTCAAGTATATTTCTATCATCCCTGACCTGTACTTCCTGCCATCATGCCAAGTGTGACCTTGGCAGTTATAACAACTCAGAGAAAAAATTCTGTTCATCTACATCTACATATACATCATCTCCTTCAAAGACTGTGACAAACACACCCCTGCAGTTCCAGTGCAAGCTACTAGGGGCCAAACTTACACTTCTTCCTTTCATCTGTCATCAAAAGAGACCATAGCAAAAACTATACCTCCATTTTTCAGGTAGGTTAAATGGAATGATCAACCACATGTCAAAACTTTCTGAGTGATACCATAGTTTACCATTTAGAATTACAAATACAACCTTACAAAATAAACATTCACAAACTAAACGGCTACAAGTCTTAAAGCAATACCCATGGTGGGTATTACGTAAAGGTCTTTGAGATATATATAATAAGTTTCGACATGGATGACAACAACTAGACAGGAACTGTTTACAAGGTAAGGACCTTCACCTTATCCTCTGTCAGTCTGTGCATGCAGTTAATACCATAAACAGGATATCAGTACAAGGGGTGTCACATGTCTGAGTTGGCAGTGACATTGGGATTGTTCCATTTACACTGTCAAGAGGGGACACTTAGGGACACATTTTTTTCTTTACTCCATTTGAAATACCATCTGTTTCCTTCTTTAAAAATTTGAGGCCTTTTGTCATCTTTAAAATGGACATGTTCAGGTCACCAACCTAGGCATGTTTCTTAATCTGTTGTATCCCACACCCAACATATCACCTTCATATAAACATGTGGCAAACAAATCCCTTCATTGCCACTTCAGCTCCTTTGCTTTGCACTCCAAAAATGACTTCATATTTAGCAACAAAACCTTGTAATTTATCCATGTACTGATTGTCTTTTCATGTTAATCAGTTCGTGTCCTATTCTCCTATTAAGTTATTCAAACCCAAGGTGTACATAATTCTAGCTGTAAGTCAACTTAGTCACAATGTGTTTCAAAGCAAAAACATTTTGAACTCATACAAAATGTATTACTAAATGCCCTGCGTCATAAAACACACAGGTACCATCAAAAGGATTCGTTTCCCTTTGTTTACATTGTTAGCAAGTGTTGAAATGAACATAGAATAACAATATTCAACAATTCACAATGTAGAAAACAGAACTGTATCAGTATATCTTATACAGCAGGTATAATAGGCAGTCTTGCAAATGCTAATGCAGACGTTTCTGGGGGGGGGGGGCGTCCACTTTTGTAAATCTTTTATCACATGGCTTTTGTCATTTTCCTTTATCTATCACAATCATCTCCTTTCTGTCCCGTTAAAAATGACCTTCAGTTACCTTGAAGCAAATATTTCCCCAAGCAGCTAATCTTTCTTCATTGTCTGCTGCCCTTTGAACTTAATTGTGTGTTATTTACCCATGGTCACTCTAGAGCTTAATCTTTCCGGTTCGTTGCATCTTCCTACTTCATTGAAAGACAGTCAAGAACAAGTGCTTCTTTGTCTATATGAAGCAATGTTTGATGTATTACCCTACAATGTATGTGCTTTTATTTTGGAAATGTAAATTAAAAGTTACAGGATGTTGTCGTGCGAACGTGTCATAGCTCTGTTTTGTTGTGTCATGTTTTTGGAACTGCATAATCATAAGGTAGATCATGATAACCATCAAAACACCACCTGCATACCCAGGTTAATGCAGGGAAAATTGGAGATCTCCTTACAGGTACCCAAAATCTTAAGAATTCAGATTTTTCTGTGTGACATTGGCACTGCAAATACGCATTTCCAATTCATAACTGACAGTAACTACTGTACCAAAAAATTCTTTCAACCGCAAAGTTATCCACTGTGAAATCCTTCCTTTCCCTCTCTACCAAGAAATCATGTTGCCACAAAAATAATTTAAAATAGATTTACAGTATTTCTGGTGTCTACCTACATATGACCCGCACTAGCTAATGTAATGTTACTGGGTCTAAAGGTATGTGGATTTCTGCTTGCTGCATTGACAGTTGCCTGACTCATGAATTCCATAGGCAAGTACTGTAACTGCAGTGGTTTCTTATAATAGTTTTCAGTGTGACCAAGGGGGGTACAAAGACACCTTGGTGTGACTCACACTTTGCAAACTTGTCTGGTACAGGTGACTCCCAGTATTACTTGCATCAGTGCCTTGGCTGTCTCCAGTTTTACATTTTTGCGGTCTACTCATTGTTAGGTAGCCCTTTTTTTGTTAAATCACTCATTTTAAGCTTTGAGTTTTTTATCAATTTCATGTTATTTTTGGGAAAGATGGGTAAATTTTTGTCATGCACAGAAGCAAATTTCTGGTACTGGAGCCAGCCCATAGGTAAATATACAGATAAAAAGGTATTTGTATCCGGTGGGAACTAGTAACATAAACAAGGAGTCAAAGGATGTGTACCTTTCTGAAAGAAACATCAAATTCTTTCCCATGCTTCTTACGACTCAACAGTATCATATAAATCCAACAGTCAACTCAGTGTGCTAAGTTAGAATTGAAATATAATAGTATATAATCTGACTTGTTTTGCAGCTTCTGACAAGTCCACTAGCCCATAACTATACATGTATATTGTAAACAATGTTCCATAGTCAAACATAACCTGAATAAAAACAATTCTTCTATGACTTGAAAACAGGTGGGGGAAAATTTATGTCGTCAGAGATAACACACCGCTGCTTAAATACTTCAAGAGAAAATACTTACTACTTTCTTCGAACGGCCAGGGCATAAAATACAACATCACTGGTCAGACTACTCAAATTTTGCGACACCGTTGTTAAGTTTCCTCTGAGCTGAAAAATGCATTTACCGTTTGGTGCCAGAGGGTACACACGTTCAACATGTCCAACTGTTAATAATGAGGCCTTCAGGCCTTGGCAGTCTCCACAACAAAATGTCATAAGTCTCACCTGGTCTTTGTAGTTACCAATTGACTTGGTAAACATGTCTCCTGCAAGGTACGTGTAATACATTGTCTGCTGCGTCGCTTCTAACTAGAAAACCTGAAATGTTCACGTCAAAAACGCGACACACCCACATGCCTTACTAATAACCATTCTCATAAACAAATTATTTTTGCACATAAACACCTGACAAGAATCGATTAAAAGTCCTACCCTACCATAAATGTGTTACACAGTATGGCTGAGTGATCATCAACAGGTAGTCAGCACATACTGACCTGAGAGTGTGCCCTGTCTGTAAGTTTGAAACAGAAGTCCCTGTGGCCAGCTGCACACACCAACCACTCTCCAACCAAAACAACCTCATGTGAGGCACAGCAGGGTCGACTGGGCAGGCTCCTCGCACGTGGGATGTGGTGCGCTCTGATTGGTTGGCTCTGGGCCAATGATTGGTTGGCTTTTGGCCAACCGCCTCCAGCTGTATGACAAGGCTAATCAAGTCTAACAATGGTGGGGATTTCATCACCCTTTTTCTCTCTTAGAACTGGGGGCCACTTTGTGATATTGAAAATTAAATATTCATGGGGCATATGAAAGATTGGACTAGCAGAGGGCATTCATGGAGGATTTCATGAATTGTCAGCATAGGAAATAGCAACAGGTAGACTGCCATTATTTATGACAAAAGAAGCTAGGATTGTTTTATGTACAACCAGTCTGACAACAAACCATACAGTTGCTGATATAAAGCTATATAATACCATACTTCTTGCTGATAATCACATACAACCATGGAATTTTATATATATACAAAGCGTGAAAACAATACTTAGTCCATATTAGAGGATCTGCATGGGGGTCTCAACAACACTTAAAACTGAATTCAGAAGAACTCCTGCATATTATGCTGAACCAAGGAAAGCACTTATCTGAAATTTGGTCGCCTCGCCACAAATTACCTGAATAAGATGATATTCCCTACAAATTTCAGGAAATTCAAAATGGGCTACCGACACCTTTAGTAGGCTTTACCGAAAGGGGGCCTGCAAGCCCTCTTTCTAACATGCACTGTACTTTACTACTAGTCTGAAAAAGCTGCAAGAAAAGTAGGTTATCACCAAGCATAATCTACCTCTATTTGTACTGTGATAACATCAGTTACAGCACAAGTAAATTATACTCTACATGGAATCCTCCAAGACAAATTGCTATTTTGGCAGCTATCTTGAAAGGTTAATGACCCTGAGTGGGCAATTCTAATCACCCACTCCGGGTCATTGACCCTTAAAAGTACAATATGTTTGTGACATTTTGGTTTTGGGTCAATGCTGAA
This sequence comes from Branchiostoma floridae, assembly GCF_000003815.2. Taxonomy (NCBI): domain Eukaryota; kingdom Metazoa; phylum Chordata; class Leptocardii; order Amphioxiformes; family Branchiostomatidae; genus Branchiostoma; species Branchiostoma floridae. The sequence goes on along the minus strand of NC_049981.1, from coordinate 22,550,620 downwards.
ATAAAGGATTGTTCTAAAGCTGGAAATGTGCCATTATCGGTAAGGTACTAGTATGATATTGTGAACCAGTTTGCCCAAATCATGGTGTATAGGCACCATTTGCCGGAAGTCTGGCAATATCAATCATATTGGTTGGTTCTCTACTTGGAATAAAGATGCCGAACTGGAGGATGAACAAGAAAACAGAATCTGATGGTACTGCGAATTCACCTACTAACGGTGCAGACATTTGATTCACGTGGTGTCATAAGTTTGTAGCGATGAATTCACTGTGAGATACTTAGCTGTGAAAACTCACAACCACTGCAAACATTTCATGATTTACTACTTATTTGGCATACATATGATATATGCAGTTTCAACTCTCTGTTTCCAGGTTATCCGTCTGCATTTACTTCCAGTTTGAAAAAAGAAAAAAAAAAGAACCTAGGAAATATCCTTGTTTTGAATAATGGTTAGAAGCTAATGCCAGGAGTCCAACCTTTGCACAGGTGGCAAAGATATTTTGTAACCTCTTAACCAGAAATAAAAATTTCCATAAAACCTTTTTATGTCCTGATACAATGTGGTTCCTTAATACAACACTAGGCAGTAACAAGGCAGTGTAGCAAGCTGGAGCCTAACCCCTGCTTGAAGAATAGATAATTGATTGAGCTTGTATAACACAAGCTATAACGTTACCTTGTACCTTGGGTCCTTACTTGGTTCCTTGGTTCTTTACTTTTCCAGAGTGCCAGTTACGCCAAAAGATGGTCTAGAATAGTTAATGGCCTAACCTCTGAATGATGACGATGAGCCTAACCTCTGCTTGGAGAGTGCTCGCCAGGCAAACAACATCTAAATACGTGGGCTATACCACAATACTTTGAAGATGGGGGTGTCGTTCTATCAGTTCTATCACCTAAAAATACTGCAGCTACAGTTCCCAAATGTCCCCATACATCATTTGGGACCGTGCTAACAGCAGACATGCCAAAATATAAGCAAATGTATGAAATGGATTCTGATTTATACATGTAGCTGCAAACACAAAAACTCGAACAAAGACAATACCACCATAGGAGGTAAATTGCCTTCATAAAGATAACTTCACAGAGCTAACCAGAAACAAGAACCACATCTAGGATGAAAGCTACTTTTTCTTAGTACTAGACATAATCATTTACCTTGGCAGCCCTACCCTTTTCCTGACCTCCCTTACTTAGACCTGAGTGGGCTGAGAAAGTGGGTCAAATTCCTAGTGAAGTGGATCATCTTTCTTTTGCATGTGTTAAATAAAGACAAAACCAGACCTTCTTGTTGATTTATGGATGGAAGAGACAGTTAAGATGTTCATGATAAAGCACTATTGGGAACTGCTAATTCATCACACCCCAAATGGATACCACCTGCATGATGGTGAGGGCATTACTGTAAATGCAGAAATGTTCGCGGTGGATTAATGTAACGGGGCCATTTAACTCTCACGAACATGCAAATGAGTTTCTTCTTATGAACATGCAAAATGCAAATGAGAGCAGTACGTCATGACTCCTGTACAGTGTGCATGCACATACGTTGCACACAGCGTTGCTCACATGCACATGCGTTGTACACGTCATGAATGTAACGTTATCACCTAACAGCCTGCTTCAAGGGTCTATCTAGTAGGTCCCTGATCAATCCCTTCTGTCTTCAACTTCTGTTTCCAGTCAAATTGACCATTCTAAACCTTCTATGTCATTTTGGCCATTCTGATCATTCTCCACCACTCTGGTCATTGTTTGTTTATTTATTCGCACACTAATAGTGTTACATTAAAACACATAACGGAAACAATGGATAAAACAGGTGCAGGAGGAGGGAAAAAGCTTGTGAAGCTTATACTTAGCCCTCCTCCTTTAAACTAAACAAAATTGATTATGATATATAATAATAAAGTAAAGTAATACATAGAATAATAATGATACAATAAGGATAAACAAGTAATTAATGGTATGAATTAACAATGAATGATAAAGTAACGTAATATGTAGAAAATGATAATGATGCAATAAGGATAACCATGTAATTAATGGTTTGACTTAACAATAAATAATAAATCAGCATAACACTTAGAAAATGATAATAGTGCAATAAGGATGATCAAATAATGGAATGAATTAAGATAGTATGATTTAAAAAATGTGGCTACTACAGGGGGCTCGGATGGATTAACAGATGGATTTTCAGATTACGTTTAAAAGTCAGGAGAGAGGAGGTAAGATTCTTAAGGGAGGGGGGAAGATCGTTCCATATTTTAACACACTTGTATTTAACAGACATTTGGGCAAGAGAGGTTCTGAATAGGGGGATGTGCAGATTTGTGCTTTGGCGAGTTTGATAATTGTGAAACTGCGAGCGAAAATTAAGAAAGCTGTCAAAGGTATCGGGGAGAGTATGGTTTATGTGTTGGGCTGTGAATAGAGCAAGTTGAAATCTGTTAACGTCATAGATATTCAAAATTCTAAGTTTCTCAAATAGTGGTGAAGAGTGAGTATAGAAACTCGAACATGTCGCAATGCGTAGAATTTTTTTCTGTAGAATTAATAAAGGGTGTAGAGAAGTTTTGTAGGCGTTTCCCCAAACAATATTACAATAAATGAGATATGGATAGATTAGACTGTTATATATGGTTATTAAGGTTCTCTGGGATAAAAGATGTCTAATTTTCCCTATGATCCCGATAGTTTTTGAAATCTTATTTAATATCATAGCAATGTGGGGTTTCCATGTTAGTCGATCATCAATAAGTACTCCTAGGAACTTAGCCTGGCATTCTTGGGAGAGAGGAAGGTTCTTTAGGAAGATATTGGTATTTTTCTTATTATAAGTCTTGTTTTTACTACAAAAGATAAGATAGTACGTCTTTTTAATATTAACAGATAGCTTGTTGGTTTCGAACCATGTGATGACTTTTTCTAGTTCCTGATTGGTTAGGCGTATTAACGAATCATAGTCTGCATGTGAGAGGAAGAGATTTGTATCATCAGCAAATAGGATAAAAAAGAATATTTTGGATGCTTCAGCAAGATCATTAACATATATTAAAAACAATAAGGGTCCAAGAATTGATCCCTGGGGAACTCAACAATTTATCAGTTTGCATGAAGATGTATAGCCATTAAGGGTGACGTATTGTTTTCTATCAGATAGATAGCTCTTAAACCACTTGAGTGCCGTGTCATTAATGCCATATTTATTTAGCTTTTTGAGAAGAATAGAATGGTGTACCGTATCGAATGCCTTACTTAGATCTAAAAATATCCCTATGGTAAATTCATTGTTGTCAATAGCTGTAGTAATTTTATCGATTAATTGGATAAGTGCCATGGAAGTAGAGAATCCCCTTCTGAAACCATATTGATGTTTGTATAGAATGTCATTTTGATCTAAATGCTTTAAAAGACGATTGTATATCAATTTTTCGAGAATTTTGGAGATGCACGGTAGAACTGAAATAGGGCGGTAATTACTTACCGAGGTAGAATCATTACTTTTAAATATAGGAATCACTTTGGCAATTTTGGTTGATTTAGGGACCACACCGCTCTGAATGGATAATGTTAGGATATGTATAAGAGGACAAATAATATAAGGTAGGGATATTTTGATTATTTTTGCGCTGATTCCATCGTGTCCAGCAGCGGAATCTTTCAGGTTTCGTACTATATCTAAAATTTCAGCAGTGGACGGGGGTTCAAATGACGTTAGTTGCCTATTCAGATGAGTTTTGATGTAATCGAGGGGATCTTTCGCTACGATGGGTATTTTGCTTTCTAGGGTAGGGCCGACATTAACAAAAAAATCATTAAAATCTTCGCACATCTTATTTTTATCTGTGATAGATCGGGCACCAGTTTGTATTTTGTGTGGGGCTGCTTTAGATTTATCACTACGATTTAGTAAGTCGTTAATTACGTTCCATGTTTGCTTTACATTCTTGGAATTTCCTGTGGTAATAATTCTTTTTGGCAATTCTTAATGTATTATTTAATTTGTTTTTGACCATTCTGACCATTCTCCACCACTATGGTCATTCTGACCATTCTCTACCACTTTGGCCATTCTGACCATTCACCTGATCACTTTGCCTTTGGCCTTTCTGACCATTCTCTATCACTCAGTTCATTCTGACCATTCTCCACCACTCTGGTCATTCTGACCATTCTCCATCACTCTGGCCATTCTGACCATTCTCTATCACTTTGGCCATTCTGACCATTCTCCATCACTTTGGCCTTTCTGACCATTCTCCATCACTCAGGTCATTCTGACCATTCTCCACCTCTCTGGTCATTCTGACCATTCTCTATCACTCAGGTCATTCTGACCATTCTCCACCACTCTGGTCATTCTGACCATTCTCTACCACTTTGGTCATTCTGACCATTCTCTGCCACTTTGGCCATTCTGACCATTCTCTACCACTCAGGTCATTCTGACCATTCTCCACCACTCTGGTCATTCTGACCATTCTCTACCACTTTGGTCATTCTGACCATTCCCTACCACTTTGGCCATTCTGACCATTCTCCATCCCTTTAGCCTTTCTGGCCATTCTCTATCACTCAGGTCATTCTGACCATTCTCTACCACTTTGGCCATTCTGACCATTCTCCATCACTTTGGCCATTCTGACCATTCTCCATCACTCAGGTCATTCTGACCATTCTCCACCTCTCTGGTCATTCTGACCATTCTCTACTACTTTGGTCATTCTGACCATTCTCTATCACTGTGGCCATTCTCCACCACTCTGGCCATTCTGACCATACTCTATCACTCGGAGCATTCTGACCACGCTCCATCACTCTGGCCATTCTGATCATTCTCTGTCACTCTGGCCATTCTAACCATTCTCTATCACTCGGAGCATACAGTATGTCAGGTTGCATTCACTACATTTATAACTGACACTGGCAAATGGACCTTTCCAAAATCTATCTGGTTGCTTGAGTAACTTTTGTGTAGCGTACCTGATTACCTGGATGTCTAACTTTCATTGACATACTAACTTCTACTTTTTGGAGAATGTATATTCCATGGTACAAGGAATTATCTCCACAGAGTCCAAAATATTGACTGCAATATACTGCATGTTAACATGATTGTCTGCTTGCTGCTCTGTTTATTGAATTCATTATGAGTTATAACTACCATTTCTTGTGTTGTGAACTTTCGGTATTGGAAAATTGGTCTGCACCATTTTGCAGCTCTGTAATGAACTTTAAAGTGTGATACTGGGTATAATGCAAGGAGATAAGTAGTAAAGTAATCAACATTGCCTTCATGAGCATTCTTATCAATTCAGAAAATAAACTTCGGTTACCAAGTTAGCTAATATCATAACAAGTCTAAGTGAGCCAATTTTCATTATCATCATTAATTAAGCTAATTTTACAAGTAACAGAAAATTTGGTATGGACTGTTACAAAGTATAAAGTACCTTTCCTAAAGATATATCAGAATGACCAGAGTGATAGAGAATGGTCAGAATGCTCAGAGTAACAGAGAATAGTCAGAATGACCAGGGTGATAGAGAATGGTCAGAATGATCAGAGTAATAGAGAATGGTCAGAATGGCCAGAGTAAAAGAATGCTCAGAGTGATAGAGAATGGTAAGAATGGCCAGAGTGATGGAGAATGGTCAGAATGACCAGAGTGGTGGAGAATGGTCAGAATGGCCAGAGTGATGAAGAATGGTCAGAATGGCTAAAGGGATGGAGAATGGTCAGAATGGCCAGAGTGGTGGAGAATGGTCAGAATGGCCAGAGTGGTGGAGAATGGCCAGAGTGGAGGAGTATGACCAGAGTGATGGAGAATGGTCAGAATGGCCAAAGTGGTATACAATGGTCAGAATGGCCAGAGTAATAGAGAATGGTCAGAATGACCAGAGTGGTGGAGAATGGTCAGAATGGCCAGAGTGGCGGAGAATGGTCAGAATGGCCAGAGTGGCGGAGAATGGTCAGAATGGCCAGAGTGATAGAGGATGGACAGAATGACCTGAGTGGTGGAGAATTGTCAGAATGGCCAGAGTGGTGGAGAATGGTCAGAATGGCTAAAGTGGTGGAGAATGGTCAGAATGGCCAGAGTGGTGGAGAATGGTCAAAATGGCCAAAGTGGTAGAGAATGGTCAGAATGACCTGAGTGATAGAGAATGGTCAGAATGGCCAAAGTGAAGGAGAATGGTCAGAATGGCCAAAGTGGTAGAGAATGGCCAGAATGACCAGAGAGGTGGAGAATGGTCAGAATGACCTGAGTGATAGAGAATGGTCAGAATGGCCAAAGTGGTGGAGAATGGTCAGAATGACAAGAGTGGTGGAGAATGGTCAGAATGGCCAGAGTGATGAAGAATGGTCAGAATGGCCAAAGTGATGGAGAATGGTCAGAATGACCAGAGTGGTGGAGAATGGCCAGAATGACCTGAATGATAGAGAATGGTCAGAATGGCCAAAGTGATGGAGAATGGTCAGAATGACCAGAGTGGTGGAGAATGGTCAGAATGGCCAGAGTGATGAAGAATGGTCAGAATGGCTAAAGGGATGGAGAATGGTCAGAATGACCAGAGTGGTGGAGAATGGTCAGAATGGCCAGAGTGGTGGAGAATGGTCAGAATGACCAAAGTGATAGAGAATGATCAGAATGGCCAAAGTGATAGAGAATGGTCAGAATGACCAGAGTGGTGGAGAATGGTCAGAATGGCCAAAGTGATTGAGAATGGTCAGAACAGCCTAAGTGGTAGAGAATGGTCAGAATGACCAAAGTGATGGAGAATGGTCAGAATGTCCAGAGTGATGGAGAATGGTCAGAATGGCCAGAGTGATGGAGAATGGTCAGAATGGCCAGAGTGGTAGAGAATGGTCAGAATGGCCAGAGTGGTGGAGAATGGTCAGAATGACCTGAGTGATGGAGAATGGTCAGAATTGCCAAATTGATGGAGAATAGTCAGAATGGCCAAAGTGGTAGAGAATGGTCAGAATGACCAGAGTGATGGAGAATGGTCAGAATGACCTGAGTGATGGAGAATGGTCAGAATGGCCAAAGTGATGGAGAATGGTCAGAATGGCCAAAGTGGTAGAGAATGGTCAGAATGACCAGATTGGTGGAGAATGGTCAGAATGGCCTAAATATGACATAGAAGGTCAATTTGACTGGAGACAGAAGGGATTGATGAGGGACCTACTAGACCCTGGAAGCAGGCTGTTAGGTGATACATTCATGACGTGTGCAACGCATGTGCATGTGAGCAACGCTGTGTGCAACGCATGTGCATGTACAATGTACAGGAGTCATGACGTACTGCTCTCATTTGCATTTTGCATGTTCATGAGAAGAAACTCATTTGCATGTTCGTGAGAGTTAAATGGCCCCGTTACCCTTAATGTTCGCAGTTTTCGGTGACCACTTCACCGCGAACTTAAAACCACCGCGAAATTTTTCTATTATGGTATTAGACTGCAGTCTATGGTGTTACCGCGAAATTAAAACCACCGCAAAATGTCCTTTTTCCCGCTACTGCGAAATTAAATCCCTGCGAACTTAAATGCATTTACAGTATATCCAGGATGGAAGCACATATCAGGTAAGAACAGACAAACCATGGCTCAAAATACTTTTTCTGCATACCTGCACTGGTGCAGGTAACATTGAAACTTACCTGCACCAGACAAATTTTACCTGCACCACTATGAATTTAGGAAGTATGGATCATACTAAAAATGTTCAGGAACCATTGCCATTTTTTCTTTTATATACCTTGTGCCCTCCTGATAAACAAAGGGCTGTCCTAGATTTTAATGTGTATTATATATGTATTCATCTTGCGAAGAATAAAGATGATTTTAACCCATTGGTAACAGTCAATGCAGCTAATAACAATCCATATACACCTATACATCATAAGACATTTTTATACAAAACCCCAGTACATGGACTAGTGCAGGTTAGGTGCAGGTAGACACCAGAAATACCTGCACAGCTCCAATTGCACCTGCACTAACCTGCATATGCAGGTGGTATTTTGAGCCCTGGCATTGTATCCAGGATAGAAACACAGACCAGGTAACAACAGACAAACCCAGGACAGTCTCCTGCTTTAGATTTTCCTATCTGTCCCACTTGGCATCTTCAGTTTAGCAGTCCTTGAACCCTAACTGTTACACACTCATTGTACATGAGCCCATGTTGTCAATTTTTGCTTACAAATATGTCATTTAAAATACAACTACTTCAACTTACAGAAATACATTCAGGGTTGGAGCCAGCACCTGTCCTTCTGTCCTTTGACGGAATTTTGTGAGCAAAATTTAACCCTCAAAATGCAGGAAATAGTATTTCAGAGGGTCTAGATTTCAAAATTTTCCTTGGAAGCATACCCACAATTTTTCTGGCGATGATTTCTGGCTGGCTACATCCCTAAATACATTTTATCAATTTCTTGCCCTGAAGTTCTGTTATTGTTGGGTTTTTGTGGAAAAGGTGACATTTTTGTCCACCCCAATCCATAGCCATGTCTGTGGTCAGTTGGACCAAAAAGCTTTTCAAAAAGAATTTCAATTGGCATGATTTTTTCACACTGTTTTTTTTATGTCTTGATTAAAATGTCATGAAGCTTCTATTGCCATCTATCAATGGCTGAAATCTGTATCTATCTCAGCTTCTCCAGCAGGAAAATTTCGCCCAGTAGGAGGAAAGGATGTAAACTGGAAACTGCTGTGGATGAAATCATTATGTGATACTGAGAATACAAAAAACAACTTTCTACTGGCATTAGACAGACAAATTAGAAATTAACCCTACACACAAGTGACTACCTCTACATAAGGACCACCTGGCCAATTCATTTGTATACATTTACCACTTTTTGGTAGTCCCTTTTAGTCCCTTTGATAATTTTCCCATTGACCTAAGTGTTAAGATTCCTGTCTATAGTGACCACCTGTCCACATAGACCAGGTCTCTGTTATCGGTCCTCAGTGGTCGTCTTGGGCACTCTTTTCTGTCAAGCTTTTACTAGTTTTAGACAGCTTCATTGCCAACGTGCATCCCTTCCTGAAATGTAAATTCAAGAACATGTGAAGATCTTTCATCACAGTTTCCAACAGCACACATGATGGAAGAAAAAATCATTTCAGATACCTTTCATTTTCACCTTCCTTGCGCCTTGTCTCTTCTTCACCGGAAGGGCACACCGCCTGCCTGCTTGGCTAGACGCTGCCATCGTCTGGAAGCCTGACAGTGAGTAGGTACATGTAAAAGGTCAGGGCTCGAAATACCACCTGCATATGCAGGTTAGTGCAGGTAAAATTGGAGCTGTGCAGGTACTTCTGATGTCTACCTGCACCTAACCTGTACTGGATTTTATACATAAATTTTCTATGTTGTAGGTGTGTGCAGATTGTTATTGTCATTGTCATTGTTATTAGCTGCATTGATTAAGTATGAAAGAAAAAATAGCAATGCATGGTTCCTGAACAATTTTATTATGATTCAGAGTGGTGCAGGTAAAATTTGTCTGGTGCAGGTAATTTTCAATGTTATCTACACCAGTGCAGGTATGTAGAAGAAAGCATTTCAAGCCCTGAAGGTAAAACAGTGACTCCTGGATGAAGGTTAGACATTCAGGTAATATGATACAAAATGTAACAGTCTGGAAACAGGCTGACATTTCAGACAGCATCCACTGTCTTTCATAGGTGACTAGCAAAAGCAGTCACTTAAAAGCGACAGTTCGGATGCTACCTGAGACGTCTAACCGTTTCCAAATTTAATCCCGTTGCTTGAGTAATTGAAAATTTGCGTAAAGAAGCGACTGAATGCACTGATCTGATCTATTTTTTCCAACTAGTATGGCCATGTTGATTTGTTAATACAGATGACATCCAAGCATGCATGAATTTTCAGCTTTTTCCAAAAACCTGAGGTTAACACCTGAAGCACCCCCATAAGGTTAGCCTGGGAACCATACCATCGAGGCGCTCGGCGGTGTAGGGGTGACCGCCCGTACAGTTAATTGGTACAGGCCGGGGGAGTTCTTACGGGGTTAGATTAATTTAGTCGCGCCCCGTAAACTCAAAAGGCCGGCTACAAGCTCTATCGGCGAAATCTCAAAGGGCAGCCAATCAGACAGGCTGACAGAAGCAGGTAGGTGCCGGGTAAAGCTCCCCAAAGCCGACCGCGGAGAATGGTACCCAGGCTACCATAAGGTATATCTGAACAGGTACCGAATGACAATCAGAAAGTCAACATCCGCGAATAATTTCAGCAGGTTGGAAAATCCCAGAATAACAAGGTTGTTTAATTTTCACAACCAGGATCTATTAACAAAAACAATTGACAACAATGACGAAATTGCCTCAGAATGTCCCTGAGGAAGGTGACAGACGTCGTGGGTCAATGAAAGGTCGGCTGTGGATTGTATATAAATCCTGGTTGTGAATAAACAACCATGGGGTTGTCCAGAAAGTCTACAGTTAGCTGTACTTGAACTAAATTGTTCTACCAGTTCATTCTAGGCTCGTTCTCATTTAAATGTCGAAATGCTGTCGCCTGACTTTACGCCTTGATATGGAGCAAATAACATCACTGGTTCCTTCATTTTTCCACCACCCCTGTAATGTTTTACAAAAGATGTGCATCAACATTCGTATAGGTTGATGGGTTAGAAGATCATTATAGCCTCGGGTGGGATTTCACACCCTAAAAAATGTCTGTCGCCTGAGAAGAAACGAAGAATTCAAATAGTAGCCAAAAATGTAACAATTCAGTTCCCAAAATGATTGTTCGGCAGGTGAAACCAGCTACCCAGGCCCTCTGCCCGATCACGTCAGATTGCTCCTGTCACTGATCTTGTAGGCTGTGTGAGGTGGTTTATGCCTGTCGCCAGATTCTGTAACAAACGTTACCACCACTAGTACGATGGTTGCCACGGTTATATTATCCACGTATAAGACTAAAAATGGCCCTTTTTGTGACACTGTACAGTTTTCCTGGCTTCCAAAAGAAACAAGAAAGGGTTGTTGACTGTCATTTGTATCCCACCTTGCTTAACACAATGTTGTACTGAAATCACTGTAACAAACGTTACTATTGTTCGATGCTGTCCAATTGATGCTGGTGTAAAAAAGCTGCCCACTTTTCAAATGTCCCTAGGGACATCTACTTATACCTAATTGATGTAGTCAAAAGTCCTTTCGATGGAAACAGGGTGAAGTCTACTGTTGTAACAAACGTTACCGGTAACGTTTGTTACCTGCCCTGTAATGCATTACCAATGGGACCGAAAATAATAAGTTGCCATTTTATGGCTATGGTTAAAAGAGGAATTTTCCCAAACAACCAAGTAGTTTTCACTGAAAATAAAGCCGATTTATTTTTCGACCAAAAAAAATGCCATTTTTGACATTTCAATGAGAACGAGTGTCTAGTGAGTGACACTGAAGAAGAGTTATGGATCTCACTTGAAATACTAGTATCCGGAAGTAAAATCTCCATTTTTTATCAAGTTGTCGAGATTGAACTGTATTTGAATATTGTTTACCTGGACGTATAAACTTCATAAACGTTACTGTCATATCTACAGTTAATAGGAATTTAAGATGTTTCCCATCACATCACATTTTGTCGACTTAAACTTTTTGATTCGGGGCTGTTTGCAGGACCCTTCCCTCTGTCCTAGTGTCATGGAGTTGACATAATTATAATGTACTACATGTTCTCACAAGTCTCATGACCCACCAGATCATTCAAGGGCTTTAACAATTATGTATGCCCATCTAAGATGACAATTCATGGCCTAGTCTCTGATACGGTAATTTAAACATCCATGGGAAAGGAGGAAAGGATATGATAATGTACGGCTAATGTACGACTTCAGTCTCCAGTAGGGCAGACCTGAGCTCAGTAGTGTTGGAACTTGCGGACAAGCTTCAATAAAGCTACTAACAACAAATGGACGCTGGCTTTAATCTTGACTGAGTTTCTGTCCACCGTCACACTAGATTGGAAATTTGTATCCTCCAAGCAGTTTTAGTTGCGGGACCAGCAGTAACTAATGTCTGCAGTGGAGGAAGGCAGAAGCTTTTTCGAAACCTCTGCTGGGAGAAATATGCTTGTGGGGATGAACATCACAGCATAATTTTGACAAGCTGAATTTTTTCATCAATCTACCTGACAACTCTTTCCAAAAAATGCAACTTCTTTCCTACTGATATGAGCTGTGTAATAACAAGATTTTCCAACAGAACAGATGGGATTCTGTTGCAACAATAATAATGTACTTATTGCAAATCCCTGCCCGTAAGCTAATTCAATAGTAATTGCAAGGGTAACGGCCGTTACTGACAATAAAAAGTAACAAGGGTCTATTCTATACAGCTATCTTTTGCATGATTCTACATTCTTTACTGGGAGGTTCAGCTTCTTCTTAGAGGCAGTGGCTGATAAAAGTCCCACGTTTTTAATGAATGAATGAATGAATGAAGACCTTTATTGCACATTTTTGCCCCACTGGGCTAAGTACAGGTCACACGGTAAGAATCACATATATGTAACAATGGAAGCAATCAAACACATCTATATATGCAGATGTGCGTCTAATCTATTCTATGACATTCGACTTCCTCTCGCTTCTTGGTAATTGCATAAATGTAGCTAGCTGTATGGTTGGTTAGAGTTGGTTTATCAAAAGCTGTCAGGAATATAAATTTCTCTTTACTGTTCAAGTGTCTAAAGTGGGGATATTTACTTAACACATAGTCAAATAAAATGTTCCTATCGCTATCATACAAAGGACAATCCATAGTAAAATGTACTTCATCTTCTACTTTCCGTAAACTACAAAATTGGCATATTCTTTGCTCTAGAGGAGTGTGGTTATGTCTTCCTGATTCGATTCGTAATTTGTGGCAACTGATTCTTAGTTTTGTGATGGTAGATCTGTGGCGTACATTGGCAATCTTCAGATATTCTTCTTCTTTATAATATTGTTTTAACAGTCTGTATGTTCGTAGTTTGTTTTTTGCAGTCGCAACTCTTTTATCGTTGTGGATTTCAGATACAAAGGTCTGGAAATAAATATCTTTTAAACGTTGATAGATTGATGAAATAATTTGAGGTGTACTTGAGATTGTTGACTGGGCGTTTTGCCAGACGAAAGCATAGCCACATTTCTCTAGAGTGTTGCGTACATCAGAGGCCCAACATTTAGCACCTGATGCTTCTAAATCCATTTGGCACAAGAGAGCATCTGCTTGAAGGCTGTCAGCTGGCACATTCTTGCTAAGTCGAATGAAATACTTGATGGTATTTAGGGAGGCCTCCAGATGAATGGGGTATCTCCCTAGTTCTGCCTGTGCTGCGAGATTACTAGCTGTTTTGGGGATATTGAGTGAATATTTACAATGTTTTAGGTGTACAGATTCAATGGGACAATTTTTGGGACTTTTGGGAGTTCCCCATATTTCGGACCCATAAAGTAATATAGGTTTAATACAAGAGTCGAAAAGCTTGTTTTTAACAGCTAGTGGGCAATCGGCTTTGTCAAGTGATTGCCTGATACTAAACAAAGCTTTTAGACCCTTGTTTCTTAGATGTTTGTTGTTGGCCTTGAAGGTGCCAGCTGTACTTACCACTATACCTAGATAACAATATGACATGACAATTTCAATTACATTACCATTAAACAAAAAGAAACAATTCTTTGGTAATCTACCTCCCTTGGTGAAGACAATAATCTTAGTCTTTTTTAAATTCACCTTCAGGTTCCAATGTTTACAATACCTTTCTAATCTACCTAGACATGATTGCAAGCCTTGTTGAGACTCGGAAAATAATACAAGATCATCTGCATACAAAAGACACGGTACTTTCCTATTGTGTAAACTAGGAGAGTTGCAACAAATATCATCAAACTCAGAGGTTATATCGCTAATAAATAAATTAAACAAAGTTGGACTTAAATTACAGCCTTGTCGGACCCCACAGTTAGTTAAAAAAGGCGCTGTAAGGCCGCCGTTGGTTTTAATGCAATTTGTAGTTTTTGAATACATGTTTTTTAATGTCTTTAAGAATTTTCCTCCTATTCCAAGGTTGTTAAGTTTGAAAAATAGACCTGCTCGCCAAACGGAGTCAAAAGCTTTGCTGAAATCTACAAAACATGCATAAATTTTTGCATTTTTGCTTAGGTATTTGCTGACTAAAGTGGTTAACACAAACAAATTATCAGATGTTCTAATATTTTTCCTAAAACCGGCCTGTTGAGGTTTGAAAAGGCTGTACTGTTCTGCATAATTGACAAGACGATTGTTTAAAATAGAGGTGAATAATTTTCCTAAGCAACTAATGATTGATATTCCCCGGTAGTTATCAGGGAGTGAGGTATCGCCAGATTTATGTATGGGTACGATATGGCTGAGGGACCAATCGTCGGGAAAATAACCGTTCTGTAAGCAGGAGTTAAATAGGTGTAGTAATGGGTTCTGTAGGATTTGTTTACCGCATTTCAACATTTCATTTGTTACCATGTCGCTGCTACTAGATTTATTGTTCTTGAGGTTTGAGATTGCCGTGTTTAATTCTTCAGCTGTTATCGGGGAGTCTAGTGTGGAGTTTTCTACAGGTGTGAGAGGAGATTGGGGATGTATTTGAGTGTTTACAGGGGTGGAGAGTTCAGTTTCAGAATTGTTAATAGCGTCAGTTGAGCGTTTGTCAACTGCACTAAAATGTTCCAACCACATCTCATTTGATATTTGGGAATTTTGTTGCGTTTTGTCTGGTTTAAGTTTGTTAATTAGTTTCCAAAAGCCATTTGGGTCTTTTTCCCTAAGGGAAGAAAGTTGGTCCATGATTTGCTGGTGAAAGTCTCTCTTTTTCTTTCTTAATAGTTTTCTATACTCCTTCTTTCTTCTGAAGAACTTTCCTCTAATATATGAGTTTGACGGATTTTTCTCAAGTAACGAGGCCAAGTTATTCAATTCGCGCTTCATTTCAGTACAGTTTTTATCGTACCATTTTTTATTTCGGGCTTTTTGTGAACGCTTTTTGTTGACTCTTACAAGGAGTGATTTGTGACCGACGTCCCTCAGCACTGAGTTCAAGTCGGAAACGTAGTTTTCAATATCTGCCTTTGCGTTTTTAGTTTCTTTTACTGGCATAGCGTTTAACTTGTCTATTATGTGAGGTTGGCTAAGGGATTCAAGAAATTTTTGTGCTGAGTTTTCGTTCCAACGGAATCGTTTCGGGAGTGGTTTTGTGTTTGGATTTTTATTTTTTGGCTTGTTGTTGTGGATAAAAGGCGTTGTGCGAAATATTACTGATAGCATGTTATGGTCGGAAAATATGGTTAGGGGGTTTACGCGAAATAGAGATATGTGTTCAAATAATGGCTGGCTGGCAATCATATAGTCTACGGTACTACTTCCGTTAGGTTGGTGGCAAGTAAAATTGCCCTGCAAGTCACCGGCTACTCTACCGTTAAGGACTCTAAGGTTCGCTTGAATACACAAGTCGGTAAGAAATCTGCCGAATTTATTAGGAGGAGCTTTATCCATGTGTTGTCTGTCCTGATTATGATTTGAGGGGTTGTTTGGTATGTTTTCATGAAAGGTGTCTTCTTCTACAAAGTCATTTAAATTTCCAAGTCGGGAGTTAAAGTCACCACCTAGAAGGATAAAGCCCTCGGTATTATATTTTGAAATCTCCTCTTCTAGAATTTCGATTACGTGGTTTTCGGCAAATTTGTGAGTTTTAGATGTACTTGGACTGATGTAAACGGAACAGATAAACAGATCTTTGGGTAACCCCAGTAGCTTTCGATCTACTCGCACCCATAAAACATCTGTCGATTTTGATGGTAGCTGTTTAACATAATGTTTGTATTGGTCTTTAAAGAAAAATATTACACCTCCAGAATACCGTCTAGCTCGTTTGTTCTTTTCCCGATGTAAGTGAAAGTAACTGTAGTTAGGGATGTTGATTTTTGTTTTGTCAGAGCTCCACGTCTCAATAAGCGAGATAAAGTCGAAATTATTTACATGGGACAAGAAATCTAAATCATCTAATTTTGATCCTAAACCGTGTACGTTCCAACAACAGAAACTCTTATTTCCTCCTGGAAATACCTTCATATCAGAGACGGTTCAAAGAAATGTAAAATGATTAGTGGGTTCTGTGATTTTAACAGGAATGTAGTTTTGTAACAATTTTGTGACAATTGTAATGTTGCAACAATTATCGGCAAGACAAAAGATCCACCATCCACTGATTCACAACAATAGTAATAGCCTTTATTGCACATTCATGCCCTATCGGGCTAAGTACAGGCATATTGATACAAAGGGTAGTAATACAGTAGACATGGTTTCTAATACTAATCTAAAACATAGATTCTAAATCTAGTCTAATACATTTGTTCGACTTCTTCTCGTTTCTTAGTAATGTTAAATATGTAGCTAGAGATGTGTTGGTATAATATCGTCTGATCAAAACTCATAAGAAAAATGAATTTATCAACACTAGACAAATATTCAACAATAACGCACACAATTAGACAGCATTCTGCAAATCTTGGGGGACACGCTATTCTGATTTCAATAACAATCCAAAGCACATTCCTCAAGCAACCTCCTTTCATTCAATACAGACAATGGGTAATCTGATAACAGTTATCTGGAGAGTTCATCTTTGGACAGTAAAAGATTGTTAATGAATTATTTTCCCCGCTACTCATTCTCTATTTTATAGGTTTACAACGTGTTACCTATGAGGTGCTACAATGTAGCCATTTTGTCATCCAAGTTGATACATGTTTACGTCTCTTTCCCACGCCTACATTTGATTATATAATCCACAGAAGTGAGGATTATTTGAGCAGAGATAACAAATAAAGAACTGTGGAGTATTTCAGCAGCAAAAACTAACGTGAGTAGGGCATTACGGATGCTAAATCGCCCACACCACGTGCCCACTGCACATGGAACTTGTGGTAACTTGTCCAAAATGTCGGCAAGTTCCAACGAAGGGGACGACCTCGACCACCACGCACAAAAACAACTTAAATGCACGATTGTCAACGTAAACGAAGGTCATGTCCGAAAAATCTGCATCTCATCCTATCCCATACACATCGCCTACACAGAGGAGCAAGTTGATGCTGTAAACACAAAGCTGTGAGGTGGAAAATGCTTCTTTACTTACGTCTGCTCGCCCGATCGTGTCTTCTTCTGTCTTGCTCAGGCTCTGTAAACAACGCGCTCTCTCATTAGCATATCTTTGGCCAAAACGATAATTTCATGCAAGAATGAGCCAATCAGAAAGTGTGAGGAACTTCGGTCCAATCAGATTGACGGTTCCAATGGATCACGTACAATAGCCTCTGTAGCAGGCTTTGTAGGCTGTCAGAAAGCACTGTGAAATCTGATTAGCCTGGTTAAATCTCGCTTATAGCAGCCCACCAAACATCCGCCGGCCGCGGGGAGGGGCCAGTTACAGCCCTGGACAGCGGAGTTTGTGTTACACAGACTATGTATTATCAGAAAACAGTAGAATTCTACTTGATGGGTTGGTGGGTGGATATAATGGCGGTACCCACCGGCCGGTTTAGGCCACACCAGGCATTCAGTTTGACTCCAAATGTGTTTCACAGAACACAAACATAAACTCTCCTAAAGGCAAACTGTTACACCCTGCGCGGCACTAACTACTAGTAACGTTACTTGACAACATCCTTATACTCCAAAATGCTTACTAATTATCCCGTTTGATCCCGAATGTGTCCCGCAGAACCTTCAGAATGTCATCTTCACTCTCCAGCTGTGGTTGTCATGGTGCCACGGTGACGTAGGGCCGTATGATAGTCTGTATCTGTATCTGTATTTATATGGCCGGTATAACCACCCTTCGGTGTAACACACCAGCTTCGCAGGCACGCGGCGCGGCAGCAGCTGGTTATATTACACTGAAGGACCCGTCACACCTAACTTTTGCACATCTATCTGCAAGCGTTCTTTAAAACTATCCAGAGATGATGCCCCTGCTACTGTGCTTGGTGATAACATATTCCACTCTACGACAATTCTGGGAAAATACGAATGTTTGAACACATCAATCCTGGGTTGGTAACTCTTGTACTTGAAGTCATGACTGTTTCTTGTTCTTTTTTGAGCTTGTATTAGATACTTATCTGTCGGTACGTCCACCAGTTTATTGGTCAATTTGTACATCATGCAAAGTCTGGACATTTTCCTTCTGTCTTCAAGTGATGTCCACTGCCTATTAATGACCCCTGCCCCTGTAGATAATGAGATCATCCGCTAGGTGAAGCACACATAACGATAGCGCACGGTTCTAGACCTGGACCTGGACCAAATCGTTTGTGAAAACTTGAGAATGGGTGCACCGGTGATAATGAAAACGATGGTCCCATTCGCTACACAGGAATCTATTTGGTGGAGTCGACTCCCAATGTCGTTTTAAAACCCTATCTTCATGTAAACTGTGTAAGTTTGACTACATTAACTTGGTAGAAATTATTATAAACTCGACTCTATCTAATTTGCTCTTGTTATTTTTTTGGACCGGTCAGTATGCCCCAAAACGTGTAAACCCCTGCCAATACAATCATTTTATAATCGGTTAAAAATCCAGTCCAATGTTGTTGTTTTTATATGCTTTTAATCGGACGGGTATGATAACAAGAAAAACCGGTTTTATCACCCCTATTAATGTCTATGCATTTTGAACGCCTCACAAAAGTCTCGCAATTTCGGGCAGTCAAACCGTCAGCGAAATATACCCTGGGCCTGGGACTATTTATTCTGCATATGGGCAGACTCGACTAACAATCGTGAATCAACAAACATACAATAGACACCACACACACTATTTCGTTTCCGTGCAAATGATTCTTTATTGTGTGATTGTCTATACCACAAAATATCAATGAAATTACATGAGCTATATAATACAGAACCCAACATCTTTCAACATCACATTCCTCGATCGTCAATTGTTTGGCACACAATAGCTAATCTGCAGTACCATCCAAATCCCACGTGTGTCGCCTATGCACGGTGCACTGGTGACTTAAGCACAGTGTGCAAAGGTTCGACATCGTCACAATGGAACGTTACAACTTACAAAACAAATCTCTCCATACATTCATTTTGGACGTGATACTACAAACAGACTATTGTAAATACAAGAAGATCATAAGAATGGCAACAAACAAACTGAACAATGCTCATTTCACTACGGGGTCAAATTTTACATACAGTGTAGAGATATACAAAGTTTTCTCAAGCCGGCGTCACACAGGAAAAGAGTACTCTCCAAGCAGAGGTTTGGATCCGACTGTCTCTGACAAGGTTTAGACCCTTCGCCGGGTTTTCTATTTCGTACCGTTTTCTTCATGTCCCGCGGCCTAACCTCTGCTTGGAGAGTAGGAAAAGAGCTCTCCCAACGTGTAAACATTTTCGGTAGTAATTTGGCAGGTGTCTTCTCGACCAATTTTTAACGATCGCGATCAATGTTTGATTTGCATTTTCAACACAAAAAAAATACGCTCGACCCTCGACCTGACGATTTTATATTAAGCTAAGGACACAACCCGCCGTACGTGCTTTTTGTCCGTACGTTTTTTTGGGAGGTCACATCAAATGTGGGGAATAAATGGCAAGAGCAGGGAGGGAGTACGTCTCAACACAAGTCACTCGCACGGTTGCGCAACTCTGGTTGCGCAAGGTGTAAGTATGTGGCCTGCACGCCACGCCTGGCCGTGAGCCGGTTGCGTGCCTCGTTTGCTGAGTACGTGATAATACCCCCTTCACAATAGGCGCGATTCGATCGGAAGACTAGTTTACGAACTCCGATTGACATTTTCGTGAGTAAGACGTCCGGTGTTCTCACGATCATCTTGCGATTTTTAGGGATCGCCGGCAGTTTCCAGGAGTCTTACGACGGTCGCGGTGCAGCGAAACATGTTCTTAACATATGCGACTAGTCGAAGGAAATCTCCAAAATCGCACAGCTGTTACCGAGTCGCAGATTGTGCGTACAAATCGTGCGTACCTTGCAAGGGTATCGGTCAATAGTCTTGCGTCAATCCAACGATTGAAGACCGATAGGCGAGCAAAGACATAGTTATTAATCATCGAGCGTAAATCGGATGGCGAACGCCCGTCAGTTGGGCAACGTTCGGGCGACGTTCGTCCGACTTCCGTTTGTTTACAAATATTGAATTTCTGGGAATGCGAGGGTAATTCTAACATTGTGGCCCCTGTGGCAGTATGTAGGCTGACTTTGTGACACACTTTCTTTTCTTGCGTCATTTCTATTATGCCCGCGCATTCCATTCATTGTTTAAAAAGATTACGACAACAAAATAAGCAACATTTATTGATCTCTTGCCTTTTTTTAGGAACGTTTTGTGTTACCTTGTCCGCGTGCAAGAGGTCATGGGAGGTTTATTATCATAGATTTATTCACCGTCGATCTCACGAGCCTCGCGTATATGTGAGGGGGACAGTTTTGAGGCGAAAAATACGCAAGACCATCTTAAGATCTTAAAATCAGCCGACCTTCCTGCGATCGCGAAGAACGTCCGAAGATCGTATATAATGTGAAGGGGGTATAAGTGAGTTGCACATGCGATCTCTGTGCGATTGCCAATTTACGGTGTCCTTACTCGCTGTAAGGGGCACGCGCATCGCGTGCTGGCTCTTACGGGGGCGAATCCGCAGCCCAATGCAGAGAAAGTTCGACATACACGTAGACTTCTACGGTGTGTCTGCCTGCTCCCAAATCCGTTGGATTCAGTACGATTTCGTACGGATCCGGAAGCGGTACTTACTACGTACGGATCGGATCCAAAAAAAATGCCCACGTTTTGGCACGTAGACAGGGGTTGTGCACTTAGCGAACCTCAGCTCATGGTGAAAATTGAGAATCAGCGCTCCCCCCAAAATGAACGCCGCGCTCCAGAAGTCTGTGAAGGAGGCTAATATCAGGTGACCTTTAAGCGATCAACAAATTCGTGGAAGGTTGTTTGCAGTGTGACCCCGGCTTAAAGGATATGATATGTAAATATTGACAATGTTGTTTCTCAGCTCTAAACATTTATGTTCAAGAGTAAACACTCATTTGACAGCAGAAAACATTCTTTACAAGTGCTCACAAACTGCAGTTCCACGTAATTATGACCATTGACCTTTCTTGAATAAATCAACATATAGAATCACAACAGTGGTAAGAATAATCTTATAACTTAAAATCTACATGTGGAATATTTTCACACCTCTAAACGATTATTTCTCAGCTCTAAACAATTATGTTCATGCTAGAAGAATAAACAATAATTTGACAGTCCTTTCAAGTGCTCACGAACTGCAATTCCACGTAATTATAACTACATATTGACATTTCTTGAATAAATAACATATAAACTCACACAATGGTAGGAATAACTTAAAATCTACATGTGGTATATTTTCACATTCTTCATATTCCATACAATAATCACAATTTTCCATGTTCGTTATCATACAAATGATTTCCTAGTTGGTTTCAATCTCTTGTAATTTGAAGGTTTGCCTATTGACTTAAAGCCATATAAATCCATGTCGTGTTCGTTACTTTTTAATACACAGACAAACGGCACTTGAAGATAGCAATACAATTCATGTACATTACACACGGTATTAAAGACCGCGCTAACTCTTTACTCTGTCATATTTCCAATCCTGTCCCCTTGGGCACTTTACACAACCTTCCTCGCTTAACTCGGTTGAAAATGAACACCTAACTTATTACGGCCGTCCCCCAATAAGGGGACATCCCCTGTTTGAGGAGAGTCACACCTCGAGCATGTTGAAGAACATACCAAACTCATCGACAAAAAATGAAGAAATCCTTCGAGATGTGAGCGGACCAAACCTCACAGTCTGGTCTCCGGGCGATCTTCAAAGGTCACTTTAGTTACTTTTTTTCAATCCTTCCACTCATGTGGTGTTACTCAATAAATAAATGAATAAATAAATAAAGTGGAGTGACTATATTCACTCCCCTTTTAATACGAGGATCAACATATAAATGTGTGCGGTTCAACCTGCAATCTTTCCGTCACGACAGTATAAGTGGGTGATTAGCGTGGTTGTATTCACTTGGCCATATGATAGTGATCGCCCAGGAAGCACAACCATGATAGAGCCCACCAAGCACCATGCCATGGTAACAAAATAAACAAATACGCATCGACTTTCAGATGTGTCAATACTGCATTTCTAATGGCTGATCTGGCGCGTGACCCTCGTTAAATATAGTCAGCCAATTATTTTGTTTTCTTTCCATTTCTTCGCCTGCAATACTGCATTTCTAATGGCTGATCTGGCGCGTGAGCCTCGTTAAATATAGTCAGCCAATTATTTTGTTTTCTTTCCATTTCTTCGCCTGCAATCTGGCGCGTGAGCCTCGCGTTAAATATAGTCAGTCAAGTATTTTGTTTTCTTTCCATTTCTTCGCCTGCCAATCAAACCTTCTCGAGTAGTGCGAGTCTAAGACCGCCTGAAGTACTGTATGTGCCTAAAGGTGAACTCTCACTGCACTTGCGGCACCGGTGCGGCACTGCGGGGTTCGTTCACTGTGGCACTGTTTTGTTATTTTCGCGATTTAGATACTGCGTAATACGTAAAAGTATGACTTAGAAGACAGAAATATACACAAAACGGAAGAAAATTCGTTCTCTATCTCTGAAATTCGTTGAGTCATCTACGAACCCCGCAGTGCCGCACCGAGTGCTCATGCTCGAAACTGTCAATAAGTGTTTCGTGGTTTGTGCCATTTAGTCTCGCACTTGCACTTGCACTACAAGCTCGAAACACTAGAATCACTCCAGAAAAATCGCCTCAAAGGTAACGAGACTAGGGGTGGGTACCGGTACACCGTACCGGTACAAAACCGTTTTTTTTTCTTTTTGGACCGGTCCAGAAAAACCGGACCTGAAGAAAATCGGTGGACCGGATGTTGGACCTTTTGGAAAATGAACAGATTGTATAATCAGGCATTCATAACAAGTAGAGTAGAGTCTACAGTCACTTCTACCAAGTTTTACGGTCAATCGTACAAGGGCGGTTAGCCTTGTAAGATTTTAAAACGCCATCGGGAGTCGAATACTCCACAAAAAAGATTTCTTTGTAGCGAAGTGGACATTGTTTTCAGTATTGTCCAGTCACAAGCTTTCACGTACTGAATCAAGTTCAGGTTCGGACCTGGACCTGATCAGCTGGACCTGAACCGGACTTGGACCTGAATTTTCTGTACCGGTACCCACTCCTAAACGATACAGATGTCTTTGGACACAGCTGGACATTAGAACATTTGACCATGTTACGGTCCCTTTGATAAGTTATAACTATGAGTGTACATTAAAGAAGTCAAACCCAACCTGTTTAGAAATAGCCAACACTAGTATTAGATTAGAATATTGTTTATGACTGTCCATTGTCACTATGTGCATACCATGTACTTGCAATTAGCCCTCCGGCACGAACTTGCAAATAAACTTATTAATTATTAGATGTATTGCCAACAAAGCAAATACCGCATGCATAAGCCCAAGAAATGTATACAATTTATATTCCATATCTATTGTCCTTGGCCATGCTAAGGCTCTCTTAGTGATTGGGTACTGCTTTTTAGAGAAACACTGGACTGGGTACCAGTCGTTTGCCTATAATAGCAGTCGTCATTCTTCCCAGGTAGGCTTAGGTCACATTTCTAAAGTGGGGTCCGTCCGGGATGTTTTAAGAAACGAAAACATTGACATGTATACCTAGAAAAATGTACAAATGACTCTTATTTTGACATTTTGTATATTTTGATGTATCTTAAACCATTCTTTTCGCTCCCGAAAGCTGCCCGACCGGGCCCCGCTTTGGAAATGTGACCTACGCCGTAGTAAGGTTCAGAGGTCATTACTCTCATGTACAGCGTTTTGATGGACGCTTCAGCAAGCCTACCTAGGTCCAACACCAAAAAGCAGCTCTCATGCAGATTCCTTTTTTGATTTCTGTTCATTGTCATTTTCCCCAGGTAGGCTTAGGTCACGTTTCCAAAGCGGGGCCCGGCCGGGATGTTTCATGGTGAACTACATTTTTAGAAAGGCAACATTTTCGCGAAAATGCAGAAGTCTTCCCCGTAATCTTTTGTGAAGCTAGTCGAGTTGATCTGACTATGACCAAGGACCTTATCTACCTCTTGGAAAGTGGAGTCTTCGGACTCCGAGTCTCTACTTCTGAACTGTACGTTTGTG